>NC_061510.1:90299179-90323329 GCF_022539505.1 Lolium rigidum
TTAGCAAGTCAAAGTTAAGATGCTTTCGCAAAGGGGCTCACGGATATATACGCTTACAATTTTAGTTGTTAACAAATAAATAAAGCATGTGTATATCAACAAGCGATATAGCATGTGATAACCTCCCAACAACCCAACATGTTAGATAACAGTCCGAGATAAACAACGAGCCTAAAACACGCCTGCAACTCGCAAGGCTCAAACATCAGCTTAAACGGCTATGGTTAAGGAATGGTGCATATAGGATTATTATGGTAAACAAGTGGAATAGGACACGTGACTCGATAAAGAATCGCAACATAAGGATAGTGCGAGGAGAGAGAGTAAAATAGGTGAAGAGAGGGCTCGCACGAAAAGCGTAGAAGAACTTGTCGGAGAACTCGCCGTATCTCACATCAACACTTCGTGATCTATGCGGAAGAAGCAAATACTTGGAACAAACATGGTGCAAGTCTTACTACTACGGATAAAGAAGATCCAGCATGATCAAGATGATATGCATGACATGGCAAAGATGGTGCAATGCAATTATCCAAATTAAGCAGGATCGAAACCCCGGTTAAACAAATTAGGGTTGAAGTTGCATTTCTACCGGCAAATTTAAAGGTGGATTAGCATGACATGGCAGGGGTGCATACCCACGTGTGGTTAGAGCGCTCGGTCTCGGAACAGATAACAAGAACTCGGGGTCCTAAAATATTTAGGAAACACAAGTGAGCCGTCACAAAACGAGCAGCTGACCCACCGATGCCTCCACTAAACAAACATCAACAACTAAAGTAACCATGATTCTTCCCAACATATAACCCGATAAGATAACAACAACGGTAACGAGATATAAACAGCACTAGCATGCACTACGACTCGCAAGGCAGACCCGATAACCAAACAATAGCCGTAGGAGGTGGTGGTGGCAATATGGGCTGCTTGAGGTAACAAGTGGAAGGGACACGTGAGGCAACTTAAGGATAGCATGAGGGAGAAGGCAAAATAAAATAGGTGAGCGACTCCTGCAGGGACAGGAGTATAGGGGAAATGCTTGCCTGTTAAAGCTTGCCGAGGAACATCCGGAGAACTTGTCGTATCTCACCACACCACTTCGTGATCCTATCCGGGAAGAAGCAAAGTGCTACAACAAACAACGGATGCAAGTCTTACTACTACGGATAAAGAAGATCCAGCATGATCAGGATGATATGCATGGCATGGCAAACATGATGCAATGCAATTATCAAGATTAAGCGGGATCGAAACCCCGGTCAAACAATTAGGGTTGAAGTTGCATTTCTACCGTCAAAGTTAAAGGTTGATTAGCAAGGTACAACATGGCAGGGGTGCGCTACTTCAATATTAAACGGAGCGGGGAAAACCTAATTGGGATTCCGAAATACTCCGCATATATGTGAGGTGAACATACATGAACTATCAACGTGCGACATGAAGCGAGATGCAAACGGATGAATGGATGGCATAATCATGTTCCTTATGTTTTTCTGATCAATTTTCATATACAACACTTTTTATTTCGAGTTACGGTTTAGGAAATATGATTTTTGCAAGATTCAAACGTTTTCTGGAATTTTTGGAAAAAGGAAACATGCAGGGGCGAGCTGGGCTGGACCTGCGCTCTCTTGGGCCGGATCTGCTCCGTGTCGGCGACGGGAACTTCGGCCGCGCGGGCGACGCGTTGCGCCGAATCGATCTGGGCTAGGCCCATCAGCGGTGCCTGATCTGATTCAAGGAGGAAAGAACAAAAAGATGGATTAAATCGCAGGAATTAGGAATTGAACACATGATGTGCAGATCAAGGTCAAAGGAATCAACCCACTAGGCTGCTGTGTTCCTGATGTGCAACAAGTGGTTCGCTTGGTTTTGAACCAGTCCGGATCGGACTAGGTCCATGGCACACATACGGAAAGAAGATGTGGCTTTTCTGGTCGACGAGCGGAGGAGGTCGCTGCCTGGAGCAACGCTAGTCAGCGACGGCTGCAGGATCTCTTCTGGGTGCAGCGTGAGATATACACATCACACGAAGACCTGTGGGAATTGCAGAGATCAGAAAAAGGAACACACATAATTCCTGCACGAGTTCATCATGAGAAACCATGGCGGAGAAGAGAACGGGTCGACATGGAAAAGTGGCTCTGGCGCACGAAATTGAAGGACGAGATGGGGAAAAGGACGAGGAGGCTCACCACGGTCTCCGTGTGTAGACGACGGCGGAGGAGGTGTACCACAGCGGCCGGAATTGTCGCCGGAAGACGGTGGCAAGAAAAGGGAATCCGCGAATTTGGCGACGTTTGGAAGAGCTACAGGTCGATTCCTTGGACGGAGATGGAGAGGACGACAAGGCGCATCTTTCCGTGCCCTTAGAACGGCGGGGGGTGGTCGGAAGCGGCGGTGCCATGGCGGGGTAGCGGCGGTGGTGTTTCTTCGTTCCCAGAGAGAAAAAGGGAAAGGTGGGGAGAAGAGGAGATAGTGGCGGCGGCCAGGGGAGGAAGAGGAGAGGCGAGCTAGGGTTTGCTGCGCTGGTGTGGGGATTAAAAGGGAGGAGGGAGTGGTTGGGGGTGGATGGTGCGGTGGTCACAGAGGTGGAGCACGCCTCCTGCGTGCTCGCTTTTGGAGAAGAGGACAACGAGCGTTGCTCTCTCCATCGAAGGGGTACGGGCTTGAGAGGGGTTTGGTTGGACCGGTGGTGGGCTAGAGAAAGGGAGAGAGGGAGTTGGGCCAGGGAGGAGGAGAGAGGCCCAGGAAAGGGGAGAGGTTTTTTTTCTATCTTTTAATTTTGAAAACTGTATTGAAAACCAATTTGAAACAAAACCAGACCAGAACAAAAACATTTGAATTTCGAAAACAGTTGAAATAATTTTATTTGTTATATAGTTTTGAAGTTTAGGTATGTGAAAGAGAAAGGATAAAAGAAGGGGGTTTATTATAAACCATATGAGAGGGAAACCAAAAATATTTAGGGTTTATAAAATAGTTTTATTTTGTGAAAACATGGATGATATGATGCATGATGCATGATGATGCACAAAAAGAAAAGGAACAAGCAAATCTAATATGGGTTCTACCCTGGGCCGTTACAAATATGAACATTGAATTGTGGAGCTTGTTAACTCCGGCATTGAGGGTTCGTGTAATCCTACGCAATGTGTTCATCATCCAACAAGAGAGTGTAGAGTATGCATTTATCTATTCTGTTATGTGATCAATGTTGAGAGTGTCCACTAGTGAAAGTGTAATCCCTAGGCCTTGTTCCTAAATATCGCTATCGCTGCTTGTTTCTTGTTTTCTTGCGTTACTACTTTGCTGCGTTACTACTTGCTTGTTTACTTGTCCTGGGCAAAGCACTTTTACAGTGCCGTTGCTACTACTTATTCATACCACCTGTATTTCACTATCTCTTCGCCGAACTAGTGCACCTATTAGGTGTGTTGGGGACACAAGAGACTTCTTGCTTTGTGGTTGCAGGGTTGCATGAGAGGGATATCTTTGACCTCTTCCTCCCTGAGATCGATAAACCTTGGGTGATACACTTAAGGGAAACTTGCTGCTGTTCTACAAACCTCTGCTCTTGGAGGCCCAACACTGTCTACAAGAATAGAAGCTCCCGTAGACATCAAGGAGGTGAATATTTAAGAAATCTCTGTGGTAAATGAGTTCCAAGACGTGTTTCCCAAGGAACTACCGGGTATGCCACCGATAGGGAGATAGAATTCACAATAGACCTGATTCCAGACACATCACCAATAGCTCAACCACCATATAAGATGAGACTAAAGGAGTTAGTGGAATTGAAAGCTCAGATTGATGGGCTGGAACAGAAAGCATTTATCCAAGAAAGTGTATCACCATGGGGTACACCAGTTATATTCGTGGATAAAAGAGATGGAGGAAAGAGAATGTGTGGAGATTATAGGAATCTCAACAACATAACAATCAAGAACAAGTATCCTTTGCCCAGAATCCAAGATCTTTTTGATCAAGTTCAAGGAGCCGGAGTCTTCTCGAAGATAGATTTGAGGTTAGGATACCATCAAATCAAGATTAAGAAGGAAGATGTTCGAAAAAAAGCTTTTGTATCAAGGTATGGACACCATGAATACTTGGTTGTACCATTTGGACTAACAAATGCACCAGCTATTTTCATGAATTTGATGAACAAGATATTCATGAAGTATTTGGAAAAGTTTGAGATCGTGTTTATCGATGACATTCTTATATATTTCAAAGATAAAGAAGAACATGCAAAACATTTGAAGATAGTTTTGCAGATCTTGAGAGAACATCAGCTTTATGCTAAGTTTAGCAAGTGCAAATTTTGGTTGGATAGTGTCGAATTTCTTGGACATATCATAACCAAAGAAGGGATAGCTGTAAATCCAAGCAAAGTTTAGTCTGTATTGGAGTGGAATTCACCCAAGAATGCTAAGGAAATAAGAGGATTTCTTGGAATGTCAGGATACTATCGAAGATTCATCAAGGGATTTTTGAAGATTGCAGGACCAATGACCAAGTTACTCAAGAAAAACACTCCATTTGTGTGGACTGATGAATGTGAAGTGAGTTTCCAGAAACTCAAGGAGAAGTTAACCACAGCACCAACGTTAGCAGTTCGAGAACCAGGAAAGGATTACAGGGTATATTGTGACGCTTCCAAGAATGGACTTGGATGTGTTCTAATGCAAGACCGTAAAGTAATAGCTTATGGATCAAGGCAACTGAAGCCACATGAACTTAACTACCCAGTACATGACTTAGAGTTAGCGGAAGTCGTGTATGCTCTGAAGAGTTGGAGACAATTTCTTTATGGATCCAAGTGTGAGCTATATACACATCATAAGAGTTCGAAGTATTTCTTTACCAAAAAGGAATTGAACATGAGACAGAAGAGATGGTTAGAGTTGATTAAGGATTATGAACTGACAATCAACTATACACCAGGCAAAGCTAATGTAGCAGCAGATGTTTTAAGCAGAAAGAGTACCCAGAATCAACCTGCGGAATGGGAGATTCCAAAGGAACTTCGGAAAGAGTTAGAAGAAACCAGATCTTACTCATTCAAGGTGATACAGTGGGAAGTGTAGCAACCTTCAGGATCATGGATGATATGTATTCTGATTTGAAATATGAGATTATTCGAAAACAAGTTGATGATCCATTCATCCAAGAAGAACTCAAGAGAATAGAGGAAGGAAAACCATCTGAATTCAATGTTGGAGAATTTGATTCATTATACTTTCAAAACAGGATGTGTGTACCCGATGATCCATAAGTTAAGGCAATCATACTGAAGGAAGCTCATGAAACACCATACTCAATACATCCTGTAACTACCAAGATGTATATGGATTTGAAAGAAATGTTCTGGTGAAACAACATGAAAAGGGAAATAGCCAAGTATGTCTCGGAATGTCATACATGTCAACGAGTAAAGGCAGAACATCAAAATCCTGCTGGACTACTTAAACCTTTGGATATTCCGGAATGGAAATGGGATGAGATCGGAATGGATTTTGTTACCGGTCTACCAATGACCAGTAAATAGAAGGATGTGATATGGGTAATTGTTGATAGACTTACCAAGAGTGCTTATTTTATAGCGGTAAATCAGAAGGATACTTCTGAGAAGCTTGTGGATATATATGTCAAGGAAATAGTTAGCAAGCATGGAGTACCAAAGAAGATAGTCTCAGATAGAGGTTCGATCTTCACGTCAAAATTTTGGAAACAACTCCAAGAAGCTCTAGGATCCAAGTTGGATTTCAGCATGGCATATCACCCACAAACCGGAGGACAGACGGAAACAACAAATCAAATACTGGAGGACATTCTTAGAGCTTGTGCTCTAGACTTTGGAGGCTCATGGGAGGACCATATGAAGGAGATATGCCCTAGAGGCAATAATAAAGTGGTTATTATTTATATCTTTGTGTTTATGATAAATGTTTATATATCATGCTATAATTGTATTAACCGAAACATTAGTACATGTGTGATATGTAGACAACAAAGAAGTCCCTAGTATGCCTCTTAAACTAGCTTGTTGATTAATGGATGATTAGTTTCATAATCATGAACATTGGATGTTATTAATAACAAGGTTATATCATTATATGAATGATGTAATGGACACACCCAATTAAGCATAGCATAAGATCACGTCATTGAGTTATTTGCTATAAGCTTTCGATACATAGTTACCTAGTCCTTATGACCATGAGATCATGTAAATCACTTATACCGGAAAGGTACTTTGATTACATCAAACGCCACTTGCGTAAATGGGTCGTTATAAAGGTGGGATTAAGTATCCGGAAAGTATGAGTTGAGCCATATGGATCAACGGTGGGATTTGTCCATCCCGATGACGGATAGATATACTCACGGGCCCTCTCGGTGGAATGTCGTCTAATGTCTTGCAAGCATATGAATAAGTTCATAAGAGACCACATACCATGGTACGAGTAAAGAGTACTTGTCGGGAGACGAGGTTGAACAAGGTATAGAGTGATACCGATGATCAAACCTCGGACAAGTAAAATATCGCGTGACAAAGGGAATTGGTATCGTATGTGAATGGTTCATTCGATCACCGAAGTCATCGTTGAATATGTGGGAGCCATTATGGATCTCCGGATCCCGCTATTGGTTATTGGTCGGAGTGAGTACTCAACCATGTCCGCATAGTTCGCGAACCGTAGGGTGACACACTTAAGGTTTGATGTTGAAATGGTAGAACTTGAATATGGAATGGAGTTCGAATATTTGTTCGGAGTCCCGGATGAGATCCTGGACATCACGAGGAGTTCGGAATGGTCCGGAGAATAAGATTCATATATAGGAAGTCATATTCCAAGTTTGGAAATGATCCGGTGCATTTATGGCGAGGTTCTAGAAGGTTCTAGAAAAGTCCGGAAGAAATCACCATGGAAAGTAGAGTCCCGGAGGGACTCCACCTTGCATGGCCAGCCAACCCTAAAGGGGAGGAGTCCAAGGTGGACTCCTCTAGGGTGGCCGGCCAACCCACCTCAAGGAAAGGTGGGAGTCCCACCTTGGGTAGGACTCCCTCCTTGAGTAGGTTTCCCACATATGGGAGGTTTTAGTGTTGGGGTCTTATTCGAAGACTTGGTCTAGAACTCTTGGGGCTTCCACCTATATAATGAGGGGCATAGGAGAGGGGGCTGGCCACTTCAAGCCTCAGCCTTGGCCGCACCCCTTAGAGGGCCGGCGCCCAAACCCCCTCTCTCCCCAAACCCTAGCGGTCTCTCTCCTCCACCACATCCCGCACGCTTAAGCGAAGCTCCGCCGGATTTATCCACCACCACCGACACCACGCCGTCGTGCTGTCGGATTCAAGAGGAGCTACTACTTCCGCTGCCCGCTGGAACGGGGAGGTGGATGTCGTCTTCATCAACAACCGAACGTGTGACCAAGTACGGAGGTGCTGCCCGTTCGTGGCGCCGGAAGCGATCATGATCAAGATCTTCTACGCGCTTTTGCAAGCGGCAAGTGAACGTCTACCGCAGCAACAAGAGCCTCATCTTGTAGGCTTTGGAATCTCTTCAAGGGTGAGACTCGATACCCCCTCGTTGCTACCGTCTTCTAGATTGCATCTTGGCTTGGATTGCGTGTTCGCGGTAGGAAATTTTTTGTTTTCTATGCAACGTTATCCTACGGTGGTATCGAGCCGTGTCTATGCATAGATGGTTGCACGAGTAGAACACAATGGTTTTGTGGGCGTTGGTGCTCTTGTTATCTTTAGTTTGAGTACTTTGCATCTTTGTGGCATAGTGGGATGAAGCGGCTCGGACTAACTTTACATGACCGCGTTCATGAGACTTGTTTCTCGTTCGACATGCAACTTGTATTGCATAAAAGGTTTTGCGGGTGTCTGTCTCTCCTACTATAGTGAAGATTCAATTTACTCTTCTATTGACAACACTAGAATCAATGTTGTGGTTCATGTTCGTAGGTAGATTAGATCTCTCTCGAAAACCCTAAACCACGTAAAATATGCAAACCAAATTAGAGACGTCTAACTTGTTTTTGCAGGGTTTGGTGATTTGATATGGCCATAATGTGATGATGAATATGTATGAGATGATCATTATTGTATTGTGGCAACTGATGTCTACGGGAGCTTCTATTCTTGTAGACAGTGTTGGGCCTCCAAGAGCAGAGGTTTGTAGAACAGCAGCAACTTTCCCTTAAGTGGATCACCCAAGGTTTATCGAACTCAGGGAGGAAGAGGTCAAAGATATCCCTCTCAAGCAACCCTGCAACCACAAAGCAAGAAGTCTCTTGTGTCCCCAACACACCTAATAGGTGCACTAGTTCGGCGAAGAGATAGTGAAATACAAGTGGTATGAATGAATATGAGCGGTAGTAACGGTGCCGAGAAAATAGCTTGCTGGCGTGTAGTTGATGGTGGTAATATGGTAGCAGATAGTAACGCAGATAAAACAGGTAAACAAGCAGCGATAGCGATATTTAGGAACAAGGCCTAGGGATTACACTTTCACTAGTGGACACTCTCAACATTGATCACATAACGGAATAGATAAATGCATACTCTACACTCTCTTGTTGGATGATGAACACATTGCGTAGGATTACACGAACCCTCAATGCCGGAGTTAACAAGCTCCACAATTCAATGTTCATATTTAAATAACCTTAGAGTGCATGAAAGATCAACACGACTAAACCAAGTACTAACACAGCATGCACACTTGTCACCTTCACACTATGTAGGAGGAATAGATCACATCAATACCATCATAGCAATAGTTAACTTCATAATCTACAAGAGATCACAATCATAGCCTACGCCAAGTACTAACACGGATGCACACACTTGTCACCATTACACCGTGCGAGGAGGAATAAAACTACTTTAATAACATCACTAGAGTAGCACATAGATAAATTGTGATACAAAACACATTGCAATCATAAAGATATATAAATAAGCACTTCACTACGCCATTCATAACGGTGAATAAGTATTCCGTGAAATATAGCCTAAGAGACCCACACGGTGCACACACTTGTCACCTTTACACACGTGGGACAAGGAGTCTCCGGAGATCACATAAGTAAAATTCACTTGACTAGCATAACGACATCTAGATTACAAGCATCATCATATGAATCTCAATCATGTAAGGCAGCTCATGAGACTATTGTATTGAAGCACATAGGAGAGATATGAACCACATAGCTACCGGTACAGCCCCGAGCCTCGATGGAGAACTACTCCGATCCCTCCTCATGGGAGACAGCAGCGTTGATGAAGATGGCGGTGGTGTCGATGGAGGAGCCTTCCGGGGGCACTTCCCCGCCCCGGCGGCGTGCCGGGACAGAGACTCCTATCCCCCAGATCTTGGCTTCGCGATGGCGGCGGCTCTGGAAGGTTTCTCGTACCGTGGCTTTTCCGTATCGAGGTTTTAGGTCTAGGGGCTTCTTATAGGCGAAGAGGCGGCGTCAGAGGGTCGAAGAGGCGGTGACACCATAGGGTGGCGCGGGCCACACCCAGGCCGCGCCGGCCTATGGTGCAGTGGGCCTGTGGCCCCCTCCGGTCCTTCCGGGTGTTACGGAAGCTTCGTGGAAAAATAGGATGCTTTGGGTCTTGATTTCGTCCGATTCCGAGAATATTTCCTTACTAGGATTTACGGAACCAAAAACAGCGAGAAAACGAGAGCGGCCCTTCGGCATCTCGTCAATAGGTTAGTTCCGGAAAACGCATAAATATGACATATAATGTGCATAAAACATGTAGATATCATCAATAATGTGGCATGGAACATAAGAAATTATCGATACGTCGGAGACGTATCAGCATCCCCAAGCTTAGTTCTGCTCGTCCCGAGCAGGTAAACGATAAACAAAGATAATTTCTGGAGTGACATGCCATCATAAACTTGATCATATTGTAAACATATGTAATGAATGCAGCGATCAAAACAATGGTAATGACATGAGTAAACAAGCTGAATCATAAAGCAATGACTTTTCATGAATAGTACTTTCAAGACAAGCATCAATAAGTCTTGCATAAGAGTTAACTCATAAAGCAATAAATCAAAGTAAAGGTATTGAAGCAACACAAAGGAAGATTAAGTTTCAGCGGTTGCTTTCAACTTATAACATGTATATCTCAATGATAGTTTGTCAGTGCAAAGTAATATAACAAGTGCAATATGCAAGTATGTAGGAATCAATGCACAGTTCACACAAGTGTTTGTTTCTTGAGGTGGAGAGAGATAGGTGAACTGACTCAACATACAAGTAAAAGAATGGTCCTTCAAAGAGGAAAGCATCGATTGCTATATTTGTGCTAGAGCTTTGATTTTGAAAACATAAAGAGAGCATAAAAATAAAGTTTTGAGAGGTGTGTGTTGTTGTCAACGAATGGTAGCGGGTACTCTAACCCCCTTGCCAGACAAACCTTCAAAGAGCGGCTCCCATGAATTATTTTTATTTTTGGGTGGCACTCCTTCCAACCTTTCTTTCACAAACCATGGCTAACTGAATCCTCGGGTGCCTGCCAACAATCTCATACCATGAAGGAGTGCCTTTTTATTTTAGTTTTATTATGATGACACTCCTCCCAACCTTTGCTTACACAAGCCATGGCTAACCGAATCCTTCGGGTGCCGTCCAACAATCACATACCATGGAGGAGTGTCTATTTTTTTGTTAATTAATTTGGGACCGGGAATCCCATTGCCAACTCTTTTTGCAAAATTATTGGATAAGCGGATGAAGCCACTAGTCCATTGGTGAAAGTTGCCCAACAAGATTGAAAGATAAACACCACATACTTCCTCATGAGCTATAAAACATTGACACAAATCAGAGATGATAAATTTTGAATTGTTTAAAGGTAGCACTCAAGCAATTTACTTTGGAATGGCGGAAAAATACCATGTAGTAGGTAGGTATGGTGGACACAAATGGCATAGTGTTTGGCTCAAGGATTTTGGATGCATGAGAAGTATTCCCTCTCGATACAAGGCTTAGGCTAGCAAGGTTGTTTGAAGCAAACACAAGCATAAACTAGTACATCAAAACTTACATAAAAGACATATTACAAGCATTATAAGACTATACATCGTCTTCCCTGTTGTTCAAACACCTCACTAGAAAATATCTAGACTCTAGAGAAACCACTCACGCAAACCAAATTTTAACAAACTCTATGTATTTCTTCACTAATAGGTGCAAAGTATATGATGCCAGAGCTTAAACAAGAGCACAACAATTGCCAAGTATCACATTATTTAAGACATCATACCAATTACTACATGTAGCATTTTCCGTTTCCAACCATATAAAAATGAACGAAGCAGTTTTAACCTTCGCCATGAACACTAAAAGATAAAGCGAAGAACACATGTGTTCATATGAACCAGCGGAGCGTGTCTCTCTCCCACACAAGCATTTATTCAAACAAAAACAAAAACAAAAACAAACCGACGCTCCAAGCAAAGTGCATAAGATGTGGCCGAATAAAAATATAGTTTCAGGGGAGGAACCTTATAATGTTGTCGATGAAGAAGGGGATGC
Source organism: Lolium rigidum (assembly GCF_022539505.1). Classification (NCBI taxonomy): domain Eukaryota; kingdom Viridiplantae; phylum Streptophyta; class Magnoliopsida; order Poales; family Poaceae; genus Lolium; species Lolium rigidum. Next base: position 90,310,757 of record NC_061510.1, read on the forward strand.
CTTGGGCATCCCCAAGCTTAGACGCTTGAGTCTTCTTGAAATATGCAGGGGTGAACCACCGGGGCATCCCCAAGCTTAGAGTTTTCACTCTTCTTGATCATAGTATATCATCCTCCTCTCTTGACCCTTGGAAACTTCCTCCACACCAAACTCGAAACAACTCATTAGAGGGTTAGTGCACAATAAAAATTAACATATTCAGAGGTGACACAATCATTCTTAACACTTCCGGACATTGCATAAAGCTACTTGGACATTAATGGATCAAAGAAATTCATCCAACATAGCAAAAGAGGCAATACGAAATAAAAGGCAGAATCTGTCAAAACAGAACAGTCCGTAAAGATGGATTTTATTGAGGCACCAGACTTGCTCAAATGAAAATGCCCAAATTTAATGAAAGTTGCGTACATATCTGAGGATCACTCACGTAAATTGGCATAATTTTCTGAGTTACCTACAGAGAATTAGACCCAGATTCGTGACAGCAAAGAAATCTGTTTCTGCGCGATAATCCAAATCTAGTATCAACCTTTCTATCAACGACTTTGCTTGGCACAACAAAACACAAAACTAAGATAAGGAGAGGTTGCTACAGTAGTAAACAACTTCCAAGACACAAATATAAAACAAAGTACTGTAGCAAAATAACACATGGGTTATCTCCCAAGAAGTTCTTTCTTTATAGCCATTAAGATGGGCTCAGCAGTTTTAATGATGCACTCGTAAGAAATAGTATTGGAAGCAAAAGAGAGCATCAAGAGGCAAATTCAAAACAAATTTAAGTCTAACATGCTTCCTATGCATAGGAATCTTGTAAATAAACAAGTTCATGAAGAGCAAAGTGACAAGCATAGGAAGATAAAACAAGTGTAGCTTCAAAAATTTCAGCACATAGAGAGGCATTTTAGTAACATGAAAATTTCTACAACCATATTTTCCTCTCTCATAATAATTTTCAGTAGCATCATGAGCAAACTCAACAATATAACTATCACATCAAGCATTCTTATCATGAGTCTCATGCATAAAATTATTACTCTCCACATAGGCATAGTCAATTTTATTAGTAATAGTGGGAGCAAATTCAACAAAGTAGCTATCATTATTATTCTCATCATCAAATATAGGAGGCATATTGTAATCATAATCAAATTTATCCTCCATAACAGGCGGTACTAAAAGACCAATATCATTATAATCATCATAAATAGGAGGCAAAGTATCATCAAAGTAAATTTTCTCCTCAATGCTTGGGGGACTAAAAAGATCATGCTCATCAAAACCAGCTTCCCCAAGCTTAGAATTTTCCATATCATTAGCAACAATGGTGTTCAAAGCGTTCATACTAATATTATTACCAGCATGCAAATAAGATTTCATAGGTTTTTTAATTTTCGCATCAAACAATCCATGTTTTAAATCGAGGAAATAGAATAAGAAGCTCATTGGTGTCCATTATGCCTAACTAGTGTAAACAAGAAACAAAAAGATGCAATTGCAGGATCTAAAGGAAATAGCTTCGAGTACTTACGAGCGGCGAAAATAGCTTAGTAGCCGAGATCCGGAGTGTGAGTACCTTTTACCTTTCCTCCCGGCAACGGCGCCGAGAAAATAGCTTGATGTCTACGGGAGATTCTATTCTTGTAGACGAGTGTTGGGCCTCCAAGAGCAGAGGTTTGTAGAACAGCGACAACTTTCCCTTAAGTGGATCACCCAAGGTTTATCGAACTCGGGGAGGAAGAGGTCAAAGATATCCCTCTCAAGCAACCCTGCAACCACAAAGCAAGAAGTCTCTTGTGTCCCCAACACACCTAATAGGTGCACTAGTTCGGCGAAGAGATAGTGAAATACAAGTGGTATGAATGAATATGAGCAGTAGTAACGGTGCTAGAAAATAGCTTGCTGGCGTGTAGTTGATGGTGGTAATATGGTAGCAGTAGTAACGCGATAAAACGAGTAAACAAGCAGCGATAGCGATATTTAGGAACAAGGCCTAGGGATTACACTTTCACTAGTGGACACTCTCAACATTGACCACATAACAGAATAGATAAATGCATACTCTACACTCTCTTGTTGGATGATGAACACATTGCGTAGGATTACACGAACCCTCAATGCCGGAGTTAACAAGCTCCACAATTCAATGTTCATATTTAAATAACCTTAGAGTGCATGAAAGATCAACACGACTAAACCAAGTACTAACACGAGCATGCACCTTGTGACCTTCACACTATGTAGGAGGAATAGATCACATCAATACCATCATAGCAATAGTTAACTTCATAATCTACAAGAGATCACAATCATAGCCTACGCCAAGTACTAACACGGATGCACACACTGTCACCATTACACCGTGCGGGAGGAATAAAACTACTTTAATAACATCACTAGAGTAGCACATAGATAAATTGTGATACAAAACACATTGCAATCATAAAGAGATATAAATAAGCACTTCACTACGCCATTCATAACGGTGAATAAGTATTACGTGAAATATAGCCTAAGAGACCCACAAGGTGCACACCTTGTCACCTTTACACACGTGGGACAAGGAGTCTCCGGAGATCACATAAGTAAAATTCACTTGACTAGCATAACGACATCTAGATTACAAGCATCATCATATGAATCTCAATCATGTAAGGTAGCTCATGAGACTATTGTATTGAAGCACATAGGAGAGAGATGAACCACATAGCTACCGGTACAGCCCCGAGCCTCGATGGAGAACTACTCCCTCCTCATGGGAGACAGCAGCGTTGATGAAGATGGCGGTGGTGTCGATGGAGGAGCCTTCCGGGCACTTCCCCGCCCGGCGGCGTGCCGGGACGGAGACTCCTGTCCCCCGGATCTTGGCTTCGCGATGGCGGCGGCTGCGGAAGGTTTCTCGTACCGTGGCTTTTCCGTATCGAGGTTTTAGGTCCGGGGGCTTCTTATAGGCGAAGAGGCGGCGTCGAGAGGGTCGAAGAGGCGGCGACACCATAGGGTGGCGCGGGCCACACCCGAGCCGCGCCGGCCTATGGTGCAGTGGGCTCGTGGCCCCCTCCGGTCCTTCCCGGGTGTTCCGGAAGCTTCGTGGAAAAATAGGATGCTTGGGTCTTGATTTCGTCCGATTCCGAGAATATTTCCTTACTAGGATTTCGGAACCAAAAACAGCGAAAACGAGAGCCGGCCCTTCGGCATCTCGTCAATAGGTTAGTTCCGGAAAACGCATAAATATGACATATAATGTGCATAAAACATGTAGATATCATCAATAATGTGGCATGGAACATAAGAAATTATCGATACGTCGGAGACGTATCAGCAACCGGCAGGAGCCTTATGGTTGTCTTTAAATTTCATGTTGAGTAGTATTTCAAAGTAGTTGTAATAATTGCTACATGAGGTGAACAACCATGAAGACGGCGCCATGGACCTTGACGCTACGCCGACGATGATGGAGATCATGCCCAAAGATGATGAAGATCATGTCCGTGCTTTGGAGATGAAGATCAAAGGCGCAAAGACAAAAGGGCCATATCATATCACATATGAACTGCATGTGATGTTAATCCTTTATGCATCTTGTTTTGCTTAGATCGCGACGGTAGCATTATAAGATGATCCCTCACATTAATATCAAGATAATAAAGTGTTCTCCCCTCGTATGCACCGTTGCCAAAGTTCGTCGTTTCGAAGCATCTCGTGATGATCGGATGTGATAGATTCAACGTTCATATACAACGGGTGTAAGCCATGTTGCACACGCGGAATACTTGGGTTTGCTTGACGAGCCTAGCATGTACGAGACATGGCCTCGGGACAACGGAAACCGAAAGGTTGAACACGAGTCATATGGATGATATGATCAACATGTTGATGTTCACCATTGAAGCTACATCATCTCACGTGATGATCGGTTTTGGTGTAGTGGATTTGGATCGTGTACCACTTAACAACTATGAGGGATGTTGTATTAAGTGGGAGTTCATTAGTAATAAGATTAGAACATGAACTAATTATCATAAACATAGTCTGAGTAGTATTTTGAATTATTTTTTGTAGTATTGGCATCCGTTTTCTACTATGCGCTAGTCTTGTTATTGAGATAGAAATTGTTGCGGTCAGAAACCCACCGGCGGGCAGCGACTGGCAACACCGTAGAGCCGGGAACAACTAGGGCTGCGGCTGGCCCCAGTCCCTCAGAGCGACGGCCCGCAAAGCCTCCTGGTCACACGTCCGATGCTATCGCAAGGGCGTGCCACCTGACCTATACCCGGTCGGGAAGGTGTTGGATGATGCCTCGCTTAGTTTCTGCATGGCATACACGTAAACGTTAAATACGAGCCTCGATCGGCTCTCGGGTTATCCCGTGAATCGGCTCAAAGAGCCGATCCACCCATGATTCGTACAAGGTGTCCGAATATATGGTGGTCCTGCTTGATCAAGATAAAGCTAATGCGATTTACGACGATTTAGGGTTTTCACCGCATAATCGGATCATCCTACTCACGATTGGGCCTCGCGCTCGCGTACGGTGTCCGTAAGCCGATCCTAGATAGGGCCTAAAAACCAACACGAGGTTGATCCCCGGAACATCCTGTCTAGGGCTAGCAAACTACACCCTACATGCCGCTGGATCCTCCAACCCTTTGTAAGGCCTAACTATTGCGGATATTAAACTAATCCTTGCAGAACAAGGAGCAACCGTAACGGATCGGATCTACTAAACTATGATCAAGCGGGGTGCCGCCCCTACACCTAAGACGATAGGTGTAAGGGCGGCTAGATGTATAAGGGTTGCACTACGTCAGCATATGATACGAAGAACAATGCTAACCCTAACACATCTAAGATAACTACGTTGCTCGCCATCAAAAAGGCTTCAGCACGAGCAACGCATGAACAACGTAGGTAGGCTTGTCTTGCCTAGATCGCAAGATGCGATCTAGGCAGCATGGTGCTACCGGAGAAACCCTCGAGACGAAGGAGTTGGCGATGCGCCGAGATTTGTTTGTGTTGAACGTTGGTTGTTGTTTATTTCATAAACCCTAGATACATATTTATAGTCCAGGGGACTTTCTAATCCGAGCGTGCACCTAACGGTGCACGGGTAAAACTCTAATTCCTAACCAACACGTATCCTACTATAGTACAGACACACGGGCAATTAGCCCAAACTTGGTACACAAGGCCGATTCACGTATTTCTTCCATGTATATTCTTCAAACCCATCTTGATCGCGGCCCACCTCTGACTCGGTCAAATTCTGGTGATAACAGAAATACTGTTAAAATCTGATAAGAAACTTTACGGATTGATACCGTATTGTTAATGAATCAAGAAATGATTAAGTCCTATTGCAAACTTTTAGTAAACCTCACATTGTTGATTCAAAGAGCTATGGTTTCAATTAGTACCTAAAGTTATCTTGTCTCCGTGAAACTTGAAGTTCAAATCTGTTTGAAAAGTAAGGAGCTGAAAATTTAGTTTTCAGAAATAATCAAGGTATGAGATATATGTGATATCTAAGACCTTATTGCAAGATGATAGAGTATAATTTGGTGAGACTACATAAACTCATAAGTTTTATGGGAATGTACGAAGGTTGAAGACGCAAGGCGCGTCCCAATCCTCCAACTATTGGGGCACTAACAATATTCGCATATCCATGAAGTAATCGTCCTTAGTATGCACCGTTGCTAAGACTCGTCGTATCGAAGCATCACGTGATGATCGGGTGTTATAGATTCTACGTGTGCATACAACGGGTGCAAGCCAGATTTGCACATGCGAATACTGAGGTTAAACTTTACAAGCCTAGCATGTACATACATGATCTCGGAAAGTCATCATGATATAATGGATAAAATTATGAGTGAAATTGTTCATCATATTACAAAATTACTAATAGTGAAATCTGGAACACTTGTCATATGATGATCAACTTCAAAGTAAGAACCTCAAGGTTATTGGTATTTGACCAACAAACCTAGAAGTTAATGATGTTGAAGTGTTTTTCTGAATAATGAGGAAAGCTAAAAGAGAAACTACAAAAGATTATTGGCAAAAGAAAGAAAAGACTAGAAAGTCTAGCTCAGGTGTATATAAATGATATACATGTTATGGTTGTATTCCTAGTTAGGTCACACAATGAAATTCTTGGGTATTTGTACCATATTGGTTGGTATGAAGTGTCATACAAAACAACGCAATACAAGAATACAATGGCCTAAGTGAATGACAAGGAATATGATAGGAATGCACGTCTGGAACAAAAATAAAGTGTTATTATGTTCATCGTTGGCATTCTATCTAGCCCTTAGAATTTATAATAAAGAACTTAATAATTGTTATTTTGCTCTGGTCAAATGAAAACAATGAGTTGTTCAAATTATGACATTACTCCATGTACAATGGATAAGTTATTATAAATCTTAATGGTGAATCACACATACATAATACTGACACTAAAATGCCATAAGGCAAATGATTAAGAGTTCCACTTATTTGTGGAACCGCCATTTAGGTCATGTTGGAAAGGAACGCATGAAGGAACTCCATGCAAATGGATTTTTGGAGTCATTTGATTTTTTGAATCATTTGACGCTTGCAAATCTTTTCTAAAGATAATGACTAAAATACCGTTCATAGGCCAAGAGTTGAACGGGCAACTAACTTAGTGGAGAAATACATGATGATGTATGTGGTTCACTGGGCATAGTTGTGTGCGGGAGATTCTTCTACTTCATGAAAACTTCCAACAATGAATTGAGTATATATATGTGGATATGTTCAATAAGGAAGAAGTTTGAAACATTTGAATGGATTCAAATAAATTTCAGCATGAAGTGGAAATCATCGTAATAGAAAAATCAAATATCTATGATTGGATCATGGTGGAAATATTTGAATTATGAGTTTTAGTGAACATCTAAAAGAGTTATACAACTCACGTTTCTTGGAGTATCATAGTGATGATGAAGTATCCGAGAAATGTATCCAAACCTTGTTGGATGAATGATGAGATAAAATATTGATGCCATTATATTTTTGTGGATTATGCTTTAGAGACTACCGCTTTTACACTAAATAGAGCATCATCATGATCCGTTGAAATGACATCATACGAGTTATGACATGGGTATGAACCCTAATAGTCTTTTCTTAAATTTTGGTATGCATAGCATAAGTAAATAAGTTTACAACCAAAATCGGATAAATGTCTTTGTTGGTTATCCCAAAGAATTGATTGGGAATTCTTTTCACAATGAAGTAAAAGACAAAAGTGTTTGTTAATGTTACTTACTTATTTCCAAGAAATTGTTTCTAGCGAAGTATTTGAGTGGGAGGACAATAGAACTTGATAAGTTTTATGAACATGAGCATAATGATCAAAGTAGCGCAGCATCGGAAATTGATTCCGGAAGCGGCCACGACGATCATGGCTCCCATGACTACAAAGTGTTATAGCCATGGAGATCGAAGTACATATTGAACCTTATAGGTATGGTTTACTTTGTGATAAAATAAATGATTTGTGGACAAAGGATTGATTTGAACAATGATAAACCAAATACAAACAAAAGAAGTTATGATGGGCCCTGACTCCGTTAAAATGGCTATACGCCATGAAATCCAAGATAGTTGAATATTTTTTGAAAGTAAGAGGATCTATAAAATTGATGGACTTGGATGAAATATCCTTGAAGAAGCTCGACTTGTCGAAAAGTTGTTTACGACAAAGTTCAAAGAGTTGACTATGATAAAATTAGATCTTCCGTAGCAATGCTTATAGTCTATGTGGATTATTCTAGTAATCACTACATATTTCTTTTATGAGATATGCTAGTAGGATGGCAAAATACATTACTTAACAGAAGTGTGTATTAAAGGTGTATACAAGATACAAACCAAGAGTTTTGCTAATCCGTGAAATACTAGATAGGTATACGAACTTCAATTGGATGAAGTGAGTATCACGGAGTTGGAATCTTCACCGAATGAAATAGTCAAAAGTTTTTGATTTCATTAGAAACGATGAAGATGGTTGCATTTGCAAGAAATTAAGTGGGAGCGCTAAGACATATTTATAATACTTTATGTAGATGACATATAGTTTGTTATAAATGATGTAATTATATACTTGATTAAAAGGTTTCATTGAGAATTAACTTTAATGAAAGGATATGGACTAAGACATATTTAGTGTCAAGATCTATGAAGATAGATTGAAACACATAATAAGTTTAAGTCAAAGTACATAGAATGGATATTGAAGTAGTTCAATATAGAAATATTAAGAAGGTGTTATTTTCATGCGAAGGTTTAACAAGACTTGAGTGTAATTGACACTCGATGAGTAAAAACACATGAGTGATTTTAGATCACGAATAATATGTACAAAATCAGATGTCCTATGCTCTAAAATGTTAGGAGCATATACCAGAATGATTCATGTAATGATCATTGGACAAACAGTAAGAATATCCCTGTGTGCTTTAGAAGAACCAAGGATACATATATAGTTTTATATGAGGTAATGGCAAACAAATCGTTGTAAGGTGTTGCACCGATATTGGTTTGGTCACATATAAAAATAAATTTCAATCTCAATTAGGCTAAGTGTTATTTAAAAGTAGCACAATGCTAGATTTAGAAGAGTTCTAAATATTGTGACGGATTCTACAAAAGTAGGCAGAGTATGTCATTGTTTTGACAATGATTGAGGATGTTAAGTCAAGAAGTTCTTTGTGAACTTGGTGTAGTTCCGATAGTGTCAGAACTTTGAAGCTATATTGTGTATGACAATATTAGTGACATATTTCAGACCGCGGAATTAAGGTTCCACCAAGAAGACCAAACATATTTGATGCCGACTCATTTGGAAAATGAGTGATGCGTTGAGACGCAAATGAATTGCAAAATACATACGTTTCTGAGCATGTCAGATCCGTTGACTAAAGCTTCTCCCGTGAGCAAAACATGATAAAGCACCGGAAGGCCAAGGTGTTATATCTTTACAAATGTAAACTAGATTATTGACTCTAGTGCAAGTGGGAGATCTGAAGGAGATATGCCCTAGAGGCAATAATAAAGTGGTTATTATTTATATCTTTGTGTTTATGATAAATGTTTATATATCATGCTATAATTGTATTAACCGAAACATTAGTACATGTGTGATATGTAGACAACAAAGAAGTCCCTAGTATGCCTCTTAAACTAGCTTGTTAATTAATGGATGATTAGTTTCATAATCATGAACATTGGATGTTATTAATAACAAGGTTATATCATTATATGAATGATGTAATGGACACACCCAATTAAGCATAGCATAAGATCACGTCATTGAGTTATTTGCTATAAGCTTTCGATACATAGTTACCTAGTCCTTATGACCATGAGATCATGTAAATCACTTATACCGGAAAGGTACTTTGATTACATCAAACGCCACTGCGTAAATGGGTGGTTATAAAGGTGGGATTAAGTATCCGGAAAGTATGAGTTGAGGCATATGGATCAACAGTGGGATTTGTCCATCCCGATGATGGATAGATATACTCTGGGCCCTCTCGGTGGAATGTCGTCTAATGTTTTGCAAGCATATGAATAAGTTCATAAGAGACCACATACCATGGTACGAGTAAAGAGTACTTGTCAGGAGACGAGGTTGAACAAGGTATAGAGTGATACCGATGATCAAACCTCGGACAAGTAAAATATCGCGTGACAAAGGGAATTGGTATCATATGTGAATGGTTCATTCCATCACTGAAGTCATCGTTGAATATGTGGGAGCCATTATGGATCTCCGGATCCCGCTATTGGTTATTGGTCGGAGTGAGTACTCAACCATGTCCGCATAGTTCGCGAACCGTAGGGTGACACACTTAAGGTTTGATGTTGAAATGGTAGAACTTGAATATGGAATGGAGTTCGAATATTTGTTCGGAGTCCCGGATGAGATCCCGGACATCACGAGGAGTTCCGGAATGGTCCGTAGAATAAGATTCATATATAGGAAGTCATATTCCAAGTTTGGAAATGATCCGGTGCATTTATGGTAGGTTCTAGAAGGTTCTAGAAAAGTCCAGAAGAAATCACCATGGAAAGTAGAGTCCCGGAGGGACTCCACCTTGCATGGCCAGCCAACCCTAAAGGGGAGGAGTCCAAGGTGGACTCCTCTAGGGTGGCCGGCCAACCCACCACAAGGAAAGGTGGGAGTCCCACCTTGGGTAGGACTCCCTCCTTGAGTAGGTTTCCCACATATGGGAGGTTTTAGTGTTGGGGTCTTATTCGAAGACTTGGACTAGAACTCTTGGGGCTTCCACCTATATAATGAGGGGCATAGGAGAGGGGGCTGGCCACTTCAAGCCTCAGCCTTGGGGTCTCTCCCCAAACCCTAGCGGTCTCTCTCCTCCACCACATCCCGCACGCTTAAGCGAAGCTCCACCGGATTTCTCCACCACCACCGACACCACGCCGTTGTGCTGTCGGATTCAAGAGGAGCTACTACTTCCGCTGCCCGCTGGAACGGGGAGGTGGACGTCGTCTTCATCAACAACCGAACGTGTGACCAAGTACGGAGGTGCTGCCCGTTTGTGGCGCCGGAAGAGATCGTGATCAAGATCTTCTACGCGCTTTTGCAAGCGGCAAGTGAACGTCTACCGCAGCAACAAGAGCCTCATCTTGTAGGCTTTGGAATCTCTTCAAGGGTGAGACTCGATACCCCCTCGTTGCTACTGTCTTCTAGATTGCATCTTGGCTTGGATTGCGTGTTCACGGTAGGAAATTTTTTGTTTTCTATGCAACGTTATCCTACACCATATACCATTAGCAAAGTTTTCATACAACAATAGTTATCAGAGTAGTATCCAAATGGCACTGTATGAAGCATTGCACAGAAGGAAGTGCAGATCTCCAATCTATTGATCTGAGACAGGAGAAAACAAGTAGTTTGCACCAGATTACGTCAAGGAGAGACAAGGAGTGACCGAGGTTATCAGGATAGACTCAAGATAGCTCAGAGTCGACAGAAGAGTTATGCCGACCAGAAAAGAAGATTATGGGAACCTAAAGTGGGAGACATGGTATATTTGAAAGTTAGCCCAATGAAAGGACTAAAGTGGTTCGGAGTGAAAGGAAAGTTAAGTCCTCGATATATAAGACCATTCAAGATACTCAGTCATAACAGAGAAACAACTTTTGAGCTAGAACTACCTAGGCAGTTGAGTTTGATTCACAACGTATTTCATGTATCTCAACTCAGAAAGTGTTTAAAGGCACCAGATGATCCAGTTTCACATGAAGAGTTAGAACTGCAATCAGACCTAACCTATGTGGAAAAACCTGAGAAAATATTGGAAGTACATTGCAAAAATCTAAGGAATAGGGCGATCAAGTACTGCAAGATACAATGGGAACATCACCCCGAGCGAGAAGCAACTTGGGAAAAGGAGGACGATCTCAGAAAATCCTACCCCGTACTATTCAGTACTATTCAAGTACCTGAATCACAACTTCGGGACGAAGTTTCTGTTAAGGGGGAGAGGCTGTAATAACCAAGAACATAGGAACACCGAATGGTAGATTTAGAATTGGGATGTGCATTTCATTGCAAAACGAGGGAAATTTTCGCGCCTTACTGCATAAAAACCTAAGAGGGATCGAGGTTCTCTCTCATTGAAATTAGGGTTAGGAAATGTGAGGTTAAGAATTTCGACATGATCTCTTTTGTAACCTGTTGTTTTTGGGGATTATTTGAATTGACAATTCGTATTTGAATTTAAAACAAAAGAAGTAATAGATAAACAATATATAAATGAATTATGAATTTATAATTCAAATCACATTATATATATACACAAAGAATTCATAAGTAAATGATAAATTTACAAATAAGATCATAACCAAAAATTTGAGCTTTATTGATCATACACACATAAGACATTGTCTTTACAATATTTGTCATAGAATGGATGGAATAATAAATGAAATATTATTTAAAGAATTGGATGAATAATAAAACAAAGTAAAAGAAGATTACAAGGATTTGATTCTATCCTAGATCCTACACTAAGTGTCTTGGAGGAATTGTTCTTGGATCATCTTGAGCATTGCAACCTGCAAAACAGAAAGAAACTAGGTAGGGGGTTAAAACCAAGTGTTAAGGACACTTGGCAATGTCCACAACTTGGCCAGAACCAAGATAGGCACCAGCAGACCAAACCTGAGCCACTCATGGGCTCAAGTTTCACCAAAGGAACACACAACTCACAGAGTTGCTGTGCATCCAACAGCAAGCCAAGACTATGGCTTAGTCACCAAGCCATGCCAGGATTGTGTGTCACAGCCATGTTGAACCAGCAGTCTGTATAAAAGGGTAGAAACCATCAGAAACAATTCACAGGTCGACCAGATAAACATTCATCAAGCAACCAGCAAGGAACAGTGCATAGTTTATCTCTGTTCTTGCTCAAGAACAAAAAAACCAACCACTGAAACCATTTATCCATCCAAAGCAACCAACCAAAACCAGTAGGAAGATGGGTAGATCACCAGGAGCAA
>NC_061510.1:90689301-90859897 GCF_022539505.1 Lolium rigidum
CACTTAGTGTGGCAAACAACATCCAAAATATGGTCAGAATGACAACCTAACGCAACCAAAGAGACTAAGTATGAGCCTGGTTTTTCAGACATGAAGAAAGGGATATACAATCCTTTCCTCCAAGCAGATGTCTTTTTTTTTTATTTTCCTTTTGGTACATGAAAAAAAGTGGAAGCGGAAACCAGAAGGTATAGATAAACATGATAAAGGCAAAGCACCCTGTAGAAAATATTCCTAACGATTTTTATTACGAAAAGGACCACCGATATATTAATAATTATCAACAGAATAACAAAAGTAACTAAAATTACAAATATATCTTTTGACCACCTAGCAATGACTACGAGCACTAGAGCGAGCCGAAGGCGTGCCGCCATAAGTGCCCCTCCATCACTGGAGCTGGCCAAAGCTTATCGAAGTATGGCTTGTAGTATTAGACAGTCGGGGATAGTCGGGAAGTCGACGTGCTAGGACCCGAACGCAACAAAGCAGCAACCAGCGCCAATGATGAAAATTATAGATCGGAACAGACAAACTTGTAACCACAGCGACAAACACGAAAACGGAATAGATCCTAAGAGATCTGCCGGACACACAACTCCACATTCCCTCTGGGCGACGCTAGACACACGATCTAAGCAAGCATAGGACAGGGAGGATCTTATTATGCCTTCAGGATGCAACCATCGTCTCACCATCCTGCAGGAAACACTGAAAACTAAACAAAGAACGAGAACCCTCCCACCGGGAGGAGCCATAGTCCGCCAATCACCAATGATGTCATCGCCGGCAAGAGGACGAAACCCTAGATGGGTTTTGCTCAGCCGCCTCTCTTGGAGCCGTACTTATGGATTTCGAAAAATAACTAGTATCATTATTATATTCCTAAGTATCTTGCACCGTCAGATTTTCAAAAAAATCCAGTTCGCTCGAACATGCCCTACATGTCCGGAGGAAAGCACCACATGGGAGCAAGGCTGCCGAGAGAATAGTATCCTACGGATGGGATCCGTACCATGTCACCATCGTCGTAACCGAACCTCCGGTGTTCCCTAACATACATTGTGCCACCATCTACCGGTCTTGTCAGGTATGACTCCCCTCTGAACTCATTTTCTTGTTTAGCTAATAAAGAACAACCGTTCGAGTAGTAGATGTGGTTTTTTTCTACGTCGCCACATGTCGGCACGTGCACTGCCTTTGATGAGCTCCTTGATCCCAAAAACAAGGGGTAGTCACCCAAGTAATGCAACTCTGGCCACTTGTAAATATGTGTATAGCCATAGCCGGCGAGCTCATAAACCCTAAAGGAACGCCTGCCGTCCATATAGCATTCACCGCCATCGCAAGCTTACCACGCAACTCGAATATGTAGGCAGAGTTATCGCGGGGCCTCTTGGTCATTGCTCTGTCGCACATTTGGACATCCAGCCGATGGGTGGCGATGACCACCGGAGCTCCATCATCGTTCACACCGATGGCGAATCTGAAGAGGCTCTCGCTAAGACGCGTTAGGCCATAAAGGTCACCACGAAAGAAGATGATGTCCTCGAGCCTCTCCATGCCATCTCCCTCTAGCGTCCACCCGCGGTCCCGGCAGCCAATCCTGCACAATGCGATTTTGCAACCACCGCTAGCCATTGCGGCGAGGATGCAGCTGCTCGACGTAGGGGCCTCGGAGAAGATGATTTTCCAGATGATGTTTGGGCACGGCGCGTGGCGTGGACATGAGATCCTCGTCTGCTTCTTGGACAGCGTCACCTCGGCTCCAGAGAAGAGATTCAAGATCATGATCGGGCTCCGGTTCGTGCTCCTAATTGGGCTCGTGGCTATCCAGCCGCCGTCGTAGGAACCGTTGATCCACGAAGCATAATTCAATCTGAGCCTGCTTGGGAGCTGGACGCGCAGTACGCTGTCGTCCTCGGGGCAGTAGAGGCGCCTCGATCTCTCCTCCGTCGTCCGCCAGTCACGCGGCGAGAGCAGCAGCACCGGGAGAGCCGGCGGCGCCGGGTGCTGCCACACGGCGGCGCGCCACAACCTGCAGGTGGCGGCGAAGCGGACGCGGCCACATAGAGACGCGACCTTGGAGCGGACCAAGCCGAGGAGGTCGTCTGGCAGGTCAGACCACTGCTTCGCCGACGGCGAGCTAAGTTCCATGCTGCCGTCGCCGGTTGATCAGCCAATCGATTCAAGTCCAAAGTTTTTTAGCCAAGATTAGAGTTCAAAGCTGAGAACCGAATCCATATATCTAACCCTAGCTAGCCGACGCCACTATGATGAGGCGTACAGCACCCGCGCGCGGACGTACGTGAAAACAACTCTCACAGAAGAAGATAATTCAGATTTCAGAACCGAAAATACACTACTCCTATATACTAGTATATATCACATCGTTTCCTCCCTGAAATAAAAACAAAATCAGACACTGTTTCTTGTTAGAAAAACTTCGACCAGCATAGGGCAAGATCCCTTTCTTAGTTATATGTTGTTGGATAGATGAAACCTATCCACTGAGGTGGATACCACCCCACACTTAATTCAACCGCGCTTTTAGCTGCGACTCGAATCCGGGTGGACAAGCTCCACACCCTAAGCTCTAGTCACCAAGCCATCGCTTGGTTCTCAATAATATCTACTCCTTTTGTACCACTTATTAGTAGGTCAATTAAATCGGACTTACGGAAAAAACACTTCGCGACCCATTCTTGTCCCGCCCCCGTGCGGGTGAGCGGGGGAAACCCTAGGCATCGCATCTCTCATCACCCTTTTGCCCTCCTCTCCTCTGCCGCCGCCAGCCCGGGCTACCGGGCATTTCCTATGCGGTCTTGGCGGCGATGGCCGGACATTCCCCACATGCGTGGATCTATGGCATTGCGGTGAGCTTCGGTCTGATGGCGGTTCGGCATAGCCGGGTAGTCCTGGTGGTAGTAGGCGGACATTCCCCGCACGCGTTGAGCTATGGCACGATGAGGCTCGTTGGTCGCTAGTGCAAGGTCGACGACGCCCTCCCTGCCCAGATCTAGCCCCATCTGGGTCAGGGTGGGCCACCCCAAGCGCGGTGCCGATGCCCCTGGAGGTGGAGGAGGTGTGTCGACAGGGCTGGGTGGTGGCGGCGCTGGCGGTCGACCTGCTGAAGCATGGCGGCTTGGACTTTGCGGGCCAGATTGGGCCTGGTCGTACCAGTACGGGCCTGGTGTGTCTTTGCTGCCACGTACGGTCGGCTACCGCAAAGGTGGTCGAGGTAGTTACCTCCAGCGCGGCTGCGCTACTACTACCCCTAACTCAGATTGTAAACGATATCAAAAGATTGGACTAATCATGTTTGATCCATTCCATTTCCTTCTTCTAGGCCTCAAGACAGTGACCACACTGAGATGGTGAGGATGGATCCAAGACCATATGGTAACACGTGCTGGCGGGCAGCATGTTGGATGGAGCACAACAGATCGTCATGGGTGGTGGTTTTGGGTGACCACAGTGAGATTTTGGTGTTGCTTGCTATGTGGCGATTCGGTGTGCTAGGAGCATAGTGGGATTTCTCCGGAGGGCGCAGCAATTGCGAGCCATCTTTGTTTTCCATCGATGCCAGTGTTGGCATTTTTTTCTCTTTTCGTTATTTTTCTTCTATTTTGGGCATGGTTGCGCCACGGCCCCACTAGACCACAACACTAAATTCCCTACTGAGGTTGGCCGGGAAAAGTCCTCAGTGACAACATGCAGTTGGTCACAGATACATAGAAGGCAACTGTCCGTAGTAGATGTGTGTTGTATACTGCTCCAATTTGCTCGTTGTATCTTATAGTTGCTATATTAATAAAAGGTGGTTCTAACATTGATAAACGCAAAATGAAAAAAAAAAGTTCAAGTTGCCAAATGGATCTTCAAGTACTTTTGGAATTTTGGAACAAACAATGTCGCAAGCTAAGAATTGGAGACCTTTTATTTAATTATTATTATTTCATAATATAATAGTAGTATATACAACGTGATATTTTACCTAGTTGCACGTCATGCCCGAAACTAATTTTGTTTGGATCGTTGACATGTCCAGCACTCGTCTCGCTGAACAAAACGCTATCTGAGGCCGGCATATTCTCCCATCGACAAATACGGCGGCGCAGTTAACATAGTCAGCAATGCAGCAGCTGAACAAAACGCCACAGAAAATCAGATACGGAAATGAGCGGTGCATGAAGCTCAAAACGGGAGAAACAATAAATTCACCAACGTTCTCTCAAAGCAACAGGAAAAGCCACATGATCAGGTCATGACGGGGGGCATCTCCCTTTGAGACGCAAAGAAAGCACAGATAATCAGCAACCTTTCACACGGTCAAGCCAGCCATGATCACACCCTAAGCTAGGCCAGCCAATGAGACACAAAAGGAAGATATCGATTCTATATCATCTACACACTTTTCAGACCGAAAGAGATTTATTAGCTGACGAAGAGTCAGAGTTCAGCTAGGCCGGTTAAAACAAGAAGATCCCGTTTCCTGTTAGAAATGACAGATTAACCTATGATCTATACTTGGAGAGTGAGATGAGACTGACAGCTGAATGGTCGAAGTGTTCAACTTCAAGCAAAATACACCATAACACAACCCACAGAAACCAAACCAGTAGCATGTCTAATTCACAAATGATGGCAGGCATAGACACAACTAGACAGATCAAACATCCAAAATGTGGTCAGCAGTAAAGTACACCAGATCTGCTCAATGACATCCGGCCAACTTCTCCTCATCCTCTGGAAGATCTGGGACTCTGGAAATGCAAAGGTTTGTAGAGCGACTGAGTATCCTACCTGAGTAAACATTGCTCACATAGTCGACGATTTTTTATTAGTTGGGTGTGGCCGGTTTCGATAATCGGATCCAAAGGCACATCCCGGCTTGTGCCCGTGATTATCTATTCTCAGGAATTTCACGACCTTGTAAAAATCCCGATATTTTTTTACCAATATAATAAGGTGGGGACTGGGGAGCCTTTCCCCGGTTATTATCTGGGAAGGAAAAGCTACATTATCATACATTATCAGGGACATCTCCCTTTAAGACGCAAAGAAAAGCACAGATAATCAGCAACCTTTCACACTGTCAAGCCAGCCATGATCACACTCTAAGGCATTCCACCCAATGAGACAAAAAAGATTTTTAGAGACGGCGAAAGAGACTGAATACACATTATTGATATGCTTTCAGACCAAAAGTGATTTATTAGCTGATAAACAGTCAGAATGTTCAGCTGGGTTGGTCGAAACACCAAGATTTTGGTTGTAGTCAGTCCTGGTTGCAGTTACAGCCTAGTCAGATCAAGAAATGATAGATAAATCTTTCATACATGGAGAATGAGATGAGACGAATGGTCAAGTGTTCAAGCTGAACCCAAAGTACACCATAACAGAGCTCACAAAAAAAAGATGCGATCTACTCCGTATTAAAAACACGCTATTCAAACCAAAAGAGATTTATTAGCGGATGTAAGAATCGGGATGTGCAGCCAGGTTGGTTGACACAAGGAGATCCTAGTTGCTGTTGTAGCCTGATAAATCAAGAAATGATAGATGAACCTTTCATACATTGAGAATGAGATAAGACTGATGGCTGAATAGTCCAAGTGCTAAGTCAGAAATGATGGCATCGTAGATAGAACTAGACAGATCAGACTGCTAAACAAGGCAAATCATCATCGGGTTAAACATCCAAAATGTGGCTAGAAATGAAGTACTCAGCACATAAGCTACGAAATTAAGACAAAGAACAAAGATTTTCAGGCATGAAGAAAGGGATCTTTACTTTATATCATGTACAATCCTTTCCTCAAAGGAGATATGCCTCTTTTTTTTGTCTTTTCCTCTTTCTACTCTTTTGCTTTTGATATATGCACAAAACAAGGGACAGGGAAACAATAACAGGAAGAAAATGTGTCCTTTCTCTTTCAAAACAACACGCAAGATCGAAACGGAAAATGGGAACTATGTCAAGAGCTTTAAGTATATGAGCGCTTACACCAGTCACTCGGTCCTGTCGAGGCCTGGACCGGCATCTCCAGCAATCTCGTTATTCCCACTATCTCTTCTACTTCCATCTCAAAATAGGGTGGTGGGCACCTGAGCAAGCAAGGAACATCAAGCAAAGGAAGCCCGACGCTGCAAGTGCCTCAGGCTCTGCTCCATGCTGACCTTCACCATCTCCGCGAGCATCTTCTTAGCCTTCCCACCACGGTCCTCCCCGTCTATTTGAGATGCAATGTTGCTAACGATGTTCTCTAGTGTGTTTGGCTGCATCTTCGACCTCGAGTAAGGTGAGTTCCGCAGTAAGTCCAGAAGAGCATGAGCCTTGACTCTCGACTTGGGAGTGCCATGCGCTGTGAGCTCGAGAAGGCCAGGGATCACTCCTTCATTTAGGATGGGATCTCTGTATTTACTCCGGTCGCTCTCGCACATTGTTAAGAGTGCTCCCACGGCATGCTCTCTACCTTGAAGGGAGCCTTCCTCGAGTACCTCCACGATGGTGAGCACTCCACCTTCTTCGGAAGTTAGGGCCACTCGGCCTTGATCAAAGGCAAGCAGTGATTCCAAAAGCGCGCAGCACTTGTCAGCTGTCTTGGAGGACCTTTTGCCACCCCTCATTAGCTCTATCAAAGGGGGAATAGGTTGCACAGAAAGGATGGCTTGAAGGTTGTCTGCAATCGTGGAGAGGTTGTACAGAGCCATCACCGCATCGTTCTTTGCTTGTGGATTCCCCTCTTTGAGGACCTTTACAAGGAGAGGGATTGCTCCTGATGCACTTATCAGAGGTTTATTTGTAGATGAGGCTGAGAGCGTAAGGATAGCAGCAGTTGCATACTCCTGTAGGTTTAGATCGCTCGACTGCAAGTAATCAAGCAGCGGCTCAAGCGCACCAGCATCCAGTATTTTGATCTTATTCCTGCATAGATGAAACAAGACAGGGTCAGGAACAATGTGACCAGTTCTACTCTTCTGCAAGCTAAACACTGCTGACAAAGTTTGTTAAACCACCATGCACATTTCAGATAATAATCATGTAAACAGAGAACACATTATTTGCTGTACTATGTCTACATGTTCTCAAGGAATCTTACACTACTCCCATGCTAATTGCAAGAAGAAGAAATTTCATCCCAAGATAAGTTTTGGCAGAGACAACTCACATGCAGTACAAGGTCCACACATGGTGTCTAGTTAAGTACTAGACTATGACGAAACAGTAAGTCAGTACTCAGTTGACAGTTCAGCCACTAGGCCAGCTACTGCAGAGATCTAAATTAAAGGCTCTGCAACTACTTGGATACTATCCAAGAGGACTGAAAGTTGGAAGTATGAGCACCATGATGAATTATCATATAGCTAGAATTGTTCCAGCTCAAATCTAACTTCACGTTCTGAAAAGAGCACCATAATTGTGAGATTATGGGAGGCTACGCATTCTAAAACATCCGGTACATGGCTTCCATATAATTTAATGTCTTGAAATCCTTATTCATGACGTCTACATGGGTTGAACTAGATCTGATCCCTAAAGAACCAAGACAATAACTTGATTTTATAGCTGTTGGAACAGTTGATCCCACTAGAACCAGTGGCAGCCAATCAATTCTACAGAAAATTAAAGAATTGACTGAACTCTGAACAAAACAGTGGTGATCAATTGATCACTTGTTTAGCTTCAGAAAGCAAAGGGATACAGGAAGGGTGGGTTCAGAATTCTGGTATATAGCACCATACTTGAGTGATTGACTTCTCTCCGCAGGTTGGCTCGAGTCCTATCTAACAACCATGAGGTCAACATGTTGGGATATATAGTATCTCAAGCAAAATAGCTCACGGCATGGGCACAGAATTTCCGAAGGAAGCATGGGAGGGTAACTGTATCTTGACCACGGCAGTTGGAAAGGGAGGAAATATTAGGCAGGCGGCCCGAGGGAAGAAACCTTTCACAAAGAAAATCAGTGGTACTTCCAGGCTCCTGCCGCTAGATTTTTCTGGGAAGCGGCCAACCAGGATACGGTGGTTGGCGAACTTAGGTCAGCTTCCAAATCAGGCCAACTGTTTCTTCCGCCAGCATCCAAAACCGACCGTTTTCTTCGGTCTTCCAGTTACTTGCGGTCATTTCGTAGATAGGTAGATATAGCACGTTCTAGGGATCGCGGATTGGCTGAAGGGTTATTGGAATGAAATCTCTTTGCTAGCAGCAGATGCTATGCGATTCGCTCGCGTGTTTGAAAGAAAGCACGGCGATGCTTCACCTGTTTGATGGTGTTGGTTGGTCACTAGACTGAAATCTCCGGGGTGCGTAGATATCCCATAGCCGGGTTTTGGAATATGCTTTGGGAATATATGTGTGAGACAACTACGGGGCAATAATTCAGGGAGAGTATGCATCATGGTACAGACAATTGCACATCATGAATTGACCATGATACTGATTTTCTACCGGTGGCTGAAGAAATAATTTTATCCAACAACCACCACACGACTCCGCAATCTTTCTTTCAGGGTACAGAGGAGAGGACCACGGAAGGGGCCATGTTGTTGAGTAGTATCAGATATTTTCTGAACGGAGGGGGAAATCGAATTGATAAGCCGCCATGACTAAATAATTGGAACGAACTGTACGACGAAATCAGCGGAATAATTGGGGATTAAAACAGACCCATAGATACAATAGCTACACGATAAAACCGAAGAGGTTTCCTAGGATCCTGCACGGTCGCGCGGAAACAGCCGAGGAATCGAGGAGGAGATCGCCGGGTTCGGGAGTTTGAAATTTTGACAGAAGCAATCCGGGCGGAAGAAGAAGAAGAAGAAAACCGTGCCAAATCTATCGGGATTTTTAAGTGCGCTATACGAAGAACGTGAAAATTTACAATTTTTGCAACAAGAAACGAATACAGAGACTAGCGGAGCATAGGTAGAGGGATGCAAGGGAGGGATGTTGCGCACCTCTCGTCCCTGACTGCGAGGTTGAGCAGCGCGAGGAGCGCGGCCTCGCCGGCGTCGGGCGCGCCGGAGCGGAGCATGGCGACGAGGGGCTCGACCGCGGCGGCGAGCTTCCGGCGGTGCCGGGCGGAGGCGCGGGTGAGGCGCCGCACCTCCCGGGCCGCCTCCACCTCGCCTGCCCGCACCCGGTCCACCAGCGCCCGCAGCGCGGCCAGCTCGGACGGCCGCTCCGCCGGCGAGGACGGTAGCAGCTGGTCCCCGCACGGGCCCGGCGAGTCCATCTCCTGCTCCTCGTCGGGGTGGGTGGCCGTCTCTCTCTTGCTCCTTCTCAGCTCGGTGTGGGGGCGCGCTCGCTGGGCGAGGAGGGGTGGGTCAGTCCGTCGTGCTCTACTTATTCAGAGCGCGGATGGCGACGGCGACGGCGAGCCGATTAACGGCGACGAGAGCCGTTACCTGCCTCCGCCGTTCCGTTCCATCCGTTTCAGCTGGCTGTAGCTTTCCGTTTCGTGTAGAGTGATTTGTCGGCCGTGGACACGGGGAACTGCGCCCGGCCACATACGCATCCGCGGCCGGGAGTTCCGGGACACGTCGGTGCTGATACTGCAGCCACGTCAACCCCATATGTGTGTTCTAATAATATCTTTCTTCCCTGTTCAGCTCTAGGGGCCAAAAAAAAGCTTGGGGATTATCTTCTAGTTAAGAGAAGCCAAGACATTTCTAACCCCGTTCTTTCTTCTGCCTCAAATTTTTATCTTGTGTTAACCCTAAGATATCATCAGTATTGTACTATATGCCTTGAGCTGCTCGAGATCTAGTTGCATTTTTGCTTGTTCGTCTTATTCGTAGAAAAGATTAAATATACACCTTGATTGAAAAACAAGCTCATCTTAATTCAACACCAGCACGCCCAATTTAGCTAGAGCATAATACTCCTTCTAATGTGGAGTAATTATGTGATACTCCGTATTTTAAAAAGGAAATGTGACAATTTATTAGCTATGTTCAATGGATGGGGTTTATTCCTTTTAATGTGGATGAGATTTACTCAAGCAAATCTACAAGATTAATTTACTGCTTCTATATGTGTGGGTGAGTTTGTTTTTCCATTCTTCGGAATGAAATAAAAAAACAAAAACTTATTGGTTTTATTAGTAGGTATGCACGTGGATTAAGAAAGTTTGACTAGTAATTTGGTCAATAAAATATGAATTATATGTTACGAACAATATCTTCGAAACTTTGGGTTAAATATCAATGTAATGGTATAGCATTTATGACATATATCTCATATTTTGGCCAAAGTTTTCGAGACTGGATTTTGTACACCTACGCATGGGTGAGGGTGTTTATGTCACCGTCCATTATGCTTTCAGATCCGGATAAAAAGAGAAGAGAGAAAAGAATCTTTTTATCTACCATGGAGGGCACGAATCCTGAGAATTAAATGTATGGTGACAGAAACACCCACACCTATGCATGAGTGTACAAAAATATTTCCGCAAAGTTTTCCTTAAATTACGTGCATGCCATATAAACTAAAAAAGATGAAGTACTATTTCTCTATTTTTTTATTTACTTCACGTTCTGAGATTAATCGAAATGAAGTTTGACAAAAAAACAAAAAATATGAACTACCATAATATCAAAGGCATATAAGATGAACATACAATTTATGGTGATTCTACTATAATAAATTTTACATTGTAGATGTTGATATTTTTTATGCTAAGGCTGTGATGGACCGTGCTGCGGGTGGAGAGGCAGGCCGCGACCTCAAGGCGAGGGAGCGGCGGCACTTCAGGAGGTGAACGACAATGGTCAACTGATGGGGAAGACTGGCCAGATCGTCCTTGGCGCTGATCTACGGGTGGAGAGGCTGGCGACGACCGCTGATGGGGTGCGATAACGACTGAGGGGTGCGACCGGGGCGAGGACGGGTGGCTCAGTCCGTCGTGCTCTACTTATCCATAGCACGGGAGGGTCTGGATGGATACGGAAACGAGGAGGCAATTAACAGCGACAGAGACGGCGACGTGTGTCGTTACTTGCCTCCACCGTTCCATTCCATCCATTTCCGATGCCCGGGCCGTGGACGTGGAAAAATGCGTGTGTCCACATATACATCGCGGCCGGGAGTTCAGGGACACGTCAAAGCTAATACAACAGCCGCGTCGAGCTGTGGCTAAGTCGGAAATAATCTAAGTGTTCATTTGATTCATAGGATTCACGTAGAAATTGTGTAGGATTTAGATTCAATGGATAATTGTTCCTACACTAGTTGTTTGATTCATAGAAACATATCATATAGGAAATAATTCTATAGAAATCTTGTAGCGCAAATCCTATAGGAAAAAACTCATCTTCCCATAGAATTCAACTAAGTATGACATCCTAATCATATGTTTTTGCTATTCCTATTTTTTCCTATGCTATGAATCAAAAGAGCCCTAAAGTAGGGCAAGCTCTAAAAAGGAATTGTAGACCAAAATAGATATATAGACAATAATGCCATATATATGAATCTAACATAATTATATGGTGCAATAAAAATAGAAACGTATTTGAATATAAGCACAACCTAAAAGCGTACCAATAATAAAGGTTTAGCGATGTCTAATACCTAAGCAATGAAAAAGATTTACCCTTTTCCTTAAAAGAATTGCTAAATCTATCGGTATAACACTTTTGTATATTTCGTCCTTGCTCTATCAGGATCTCTGCTCCTGTTTAGTTCAATAAATTATATAATATAAATTAAAGTAGACTGATAAAACATAATCCATTAATTGCATATTTAAATTTGATTTAAGTCACACCCTATAAGATAGCATATATACCCTCAAGTCCTCCTTAAATAGCCCACTGATGTCTACGTGTGCTTCTATTCTTGTAGACAGTGTTGGGCCTCCAAGAGCAGATGTTTGTAGAACAGCAGCAAGTTTCCCTTAAGTGAATCACCCAAGGTTTATCGAACTCAGGGAGGTAGAGGTCAAAGATATCCCTCTCAAGCAACCCTGCAATTAAGATACAAGAAGTCTCTTATGTCCCCAACACACCTAATACACTTGTCAGATGTATAGGTGCACTAGTTCGGCGAAAAGATAGTGAAATACAAGTAATATGGATGATTATAAGTAGCAACTGCAATCTGAAATAAAAATGGCAGCAAGCGAACATGTAGCAGAACTCGTTGGAAACGGTGTTTCAATGCTTAGAAACAAGACCTATGGATCATACTTTCACTAGTAGACACTCTCAACAATGATCACATAATTGAATAATTAGATAACTTCTCTTCACTTGTGCTACTCTGAATTACTCTCCTATTGGAACCACTAATCATCACGTAGTGGCTACAAAAGCTCCACTCAAAGTTCATCAAGTACTTGACAAACACCACTCATAGGGATATCCTCATCAAATCATAATCCAAGATAATACCATTGCAATTTAGACCGAGTACTAACATAGCATACACACTGTCAACAATAGCTATGAAAGGGGGAATAGATCACATCAACACTATCATAGTAATAGTTAACTTCATAATCCACAAGAGATTACAATCATAGCCTACGCCAAATACTACATGATGCACACGCTGTCCACTTTACATCATGGAGGAGGAATAGACTACTTTAATAACATCACTAGAGTAGCACATAGATTAATAGTGATACAAAGCTCATGATCACATAAAGATCACACCATGGGAGAGAGAGATGAACCACATAGCTACCGGTAGAGCCCTCAGCCTTGGGTGAGAACTACTCCCTCCTCATCATGGGAGACAGCAACACTGATGAAGATGGCGGTGGAGTCGATGGAGATGGATTCCGGGAGCAATTCCCCGTCCCGGCGGTGTGCCGGAACAGAGATTTTGTCCCCCGAAGCTTATCTTCGCGATGGCGACGGCTATGGAACTCTTCGTGGAATATCGTCCATTCTTTTAGGGTTTTCACTTCTGGGAGAATATATAGGCGAAGGGGCGATGTCGGTGGAGTCCCGAGGTGGGGTCCCCACCTGGCGGCGCGCCTGGAGGCCTGGCCGCGCCCCCTATGGGGAGGAGGCCCTGGGCCTCCCCCGGGCTTGCCTTTCCGGCTCCGTGTGTCCCTCGGAAAAATAAGAGGTTTGGCTTTTGTTTCGTCCAATTCCGAGAATATGTCCTGTGTAAGATTTCTGAAACCAAAAACAGCAGAAAACAGGAACTGGCGCTTCGGCATCTTGTTAATAGGTTAGTACCGGAAAATGCATCAAAATGATGTAAAGTATATGTAAAACATGTGAGTATTGTCATAAAACTAGCATGGAACATAAGAAATTATAGATACGTTTGAGACGTATCACCCACCTAGATCATTATTTGGAGTTGGATTTTCTTAGATCGAGAATTAGACATTGCAAAGGTTTCATAGTGGAATAGGCCATGTCTCTGTTTTTAGTTTGAAATTCATTTTCCTCGGTGTATACAAAACAAGCATAACTTTCTCACATGAAGTATATTCTTAAGTATCACTAATTAAATTGTTCAAATAAACATATCCATATAAAATGTTTTGCTAAAAAAACAAGGTAATGCAGCCCTACTGGGAGCTACATCCCTTCGTCAACCCCATACCCGGAAAATATTTTCCGTGGTTAGCACTAGGGATGGAAAATAAGTCCGGATTTACGGACTGAGCAACTTGAGATCGACTTATCTTTTTCAGTTTGGAGAGATATCGACTCGTTTTTTTTTGCTTGACTGGAGATCGACTCGAAAAGTAATGGACCGAATATAAATGTATTATAGATCTTAATTGGAAAACAAGGCAACACAAGCTCGCGCAATTTAGCTCAAAGACTCGAAAAAATATACACGTGCATAATAATTGCTTTATATATTAAAAGGAAAATATGACAATTTATTAGCTACATGTAATGGATGGGATTTATTCCTTCTAGTGTGGATGATATTTAATTAGGGAAATCTAGAAGGTTAATTTATTGTTTCAATATGTTGTTGAAGAGTTTTTTTTCTTTCTCCGGTATGCAATAAATTTTGAAAATGTATTTTTTATTAGCTGAAAATTAGGTTGGAATTGACTCGAGGTCGTTACAAGCTAAGTTTAAACAACTTTTATAGCCTGATATTTACTCGATTCGGTCTACTCGTTTAGCTAGTTCTATGAGTTAATACAAGCCTTGCCTAGCCTAAATCACTCGAACTTGAGTTCCTCTTCCTCCAAAGCATAAGGTAGAAAAATTGTCTTGCATGATGAGTTCAGCAGTTTCTCAATCCAACCCTAACAGGTAACATAAGCAGGTCAACGCCACATTTAAGCATGGATTTAATCCAAAGAAAAAAGAATCATAAATCCATAAGCAGCCGAACAATGCAAGGCTGACAGAGCACAACCTGAGAGAACGGTCTGGGTAGCTGTGGTATAGTCGCTCACTCGCTTGGACTTGAAGAGAAACAGAGCAAGTGAGCACCCTCTGGATGCAAACACCGACCCAACGGAGGAAAGCAGAGGCGTGCACGAGATTATCCACGACCTGATACATCTCTATCTTTTCAAGCTGCGACGCGTTCGGCTCCCTTCCACGAAGTACATGTCCCGTCGTCGGCCGCTCTAGATAAGCGGGTGAAATTCACATTCAAAACGACGCATGATGGAGCTATAACAGTCGACTATATCATTAACAGCTTCCGTGTATCCTAGCCCATACGCAGGCCGACCGGTTCAATGGATCATTCTCGTTGGCAACAAGTGCTCATAACAGATCAATCCACGTTCGATTGACACGTACGTCGCTTGGTAGGAGCATCATGGATCACGCATAGTGGCAGCTAACCTCGTCAGCAAACATTTGCAGATATCGACCCATCGATCGCAAAGTTTGTAATGATGCTAGGACGTACGAATGCTTCAGTGTAGTCCTCAACTCATCACCGACGATTAACTTGGTTAACCTGATTGCTAGGATTTGGGGTGTGCTTCGGTGTCCCCCCTTAGCTCCACGGTTTTAAGAAGTTTGAGCTGCTCCAGCTTTTGGTACAATTACGTGAAGTTAAATTCGTGAAATATAAAAATGCAGAGAACACCTTGTTATGTCTGGAACGCACCGCGTGATCGCTTAAATCTTTGCTGGAAGTCCATCTGGCCCGTGGCGAAGTATTTCTGGCGGTGGAATTGGCTTGGCCACGACGGTGAGGATGGCTATGGCAGCGGCGCTGAACCACCCGGCACTGCCGTGACGTTCCCAAACACCGGATAATTAGAAATCTTGAACCAGTTATCAGATCCATATTTAGATACTACTAGAATTACGAATCCATTACGCACTCAAGAGAGGAGACGGATTTGAAAAGTTAACTGCAAACTGCTCTAGCTTTTGGTACATAAACATAAAAACACGGAGCGTCGTAATTTACATCCGACTGCTACTGATTTGACTTCATCGCAATGCCATTTACATTTGTCGCCACTGAATCATGGACTCCGGCGAATGAGTCGACGTACCTTCAACCGAAGTTAAACTTGTCCGATTCGTTCTCGACGCCGCGCAAATCGAGTTGTAGCTCGCTGCCGTCACCGCCAGGAGCTTGCTATCTCCGCCACTACGTCTCACACCGCCTCACCCATGACGAAGTTGGTTGAGGCGTCCACAACAAGTTTCTGGCGGAGGCGGCAACAAGACACAACTCGATTTGCGTGGCACCAATAATGATTCAGACAAGTTTGACTCCGGCCGAAGGTAAGTTGATTCGTTTGCCAGCGGCCTCGATTCGGTGGCGATAGACGTGAATCACGCTGCGGTGAAGTCAAATCTGGGAAGAGTGTGGGAATTGGGAAACATGTTTGAGAGAGGAGGAGAAAGATAAAATATGCATAACATTTTGATCACTTATCGGTGGCAGTGGCACGTAAATAAACAACCAATCCATATTTTTGTGTTCTGCGGAACCAACTTCACATATTTATACCAAAAGCTAAAGCAACTACACGTATTCTGTACCAAAAACCGAAGCAACTCCACAGATAAAAAAACAAAGCTAGAGCGGCTCCAATTTTTAAGAACCATGGAGCTGAAGGGAGGAGGGGGGGGGGGGACACCGGAGCAATCGCCCTAGGATTTATAGTTGGAGGCCGGCTGGACCTGCTTCGGTTGGTGAATAAACCAAGGATGGCAAGACTGAGTACAGCCAGTCGTCTCTGATTGTACTGCGATGAAGAACTGCATAGACTCTTTGTTTCAGGCCATCAGCTGAGCGAGATCGATATACTACTACCTAACCTGTTCTACCGATTGTTATGTGCCTGCCATCTCAGCATGCTTAAAGCAGCAACCACTGCATTTTGCTTTCCTTCTTGAAAATATTGATTGGTATATACGTGTAATAATCCAGAACATAGGAACAACGAAGGGTAGATTTAGAAATGGGATGTGCATTTCATCGCAAAACGGGGGAAATTTTCGCGCCTTATTGCAACTAAACCTAAGAGGGATCGAGGTTCTCTCTCATTTTTGCACTTAGGGTTAGGCAATGTGAGTTAAGGAAATTTCGACATGATCTCTTCTGTATCTTGTTACTTTGGGGAATGATTGCATTTTGATAAGTGTTAAACATTTAAATATAAACATCACACAATATAAACAATGAATTTAAAATTCAAACACAAGATATAAATTCAAATCATTTTGAATTTCAAAGTGAATATCAAATACAATATTTAATCAAGAATATACACATTACATAATACAAAGGCTCGTAAACCAAAAACTTGAGCTTTATTGATATACAACACAATTACATAGTCTTTACAATATTCTTGATACAAGAATTGAGACATAATGATCAGAATTAAAAGAAAAGGAAAATTACAAGTTATTCTAAACTAAACCTAAACTAAGTGGCTTGAGGATGATCTTCTGGCCATAATTCAAACCTGCACAACAAAGAACAGATACTAGACAGAATACAAGTGTTATCAAAGTTCAGTTTAGACAGTTAGCAGAAATAACACAAGATTCAGTTTGGACAGTGCACACTGTCACAGCACACTTGTGCTTGTCCAAATTTCTGGACAGCACAAGATAGGCATAGGCAGACCAACACTGAGCAAGCCACAGGGGCTCAAGTTTCACCATATGAAGGCTGTTGCTAGCCAAGCAACAGCAAGGCAATGCAAGGGGTCAGTCATAAAGTAACCAGGCTTGTGTGTCATGGCCAGGGAAGAAGTAGAGACCATATAAATAGCACACAAACCCTAGAACCAGGACAGTCGACCACATATGCAAATCACCAGGTAAGGGTGCAATAAGAACAAGCACCAGTTCATCCAGTTCATACTCAAGAACAGAAACCACACAACCACTTAGCCCCCAGGAATCATGGTGACCTGAGAAGCTCAACCAGAAACTGGAGGTGAAGGGCTGTGCACAAAAACCCCAAGTCTGCATCAACCAAATATTTCACACTAGGAGCTGGAACAAGGTATACCAAGTTCCTGGACAGATCCAGTGGATCTGATCCATCATATGAGCATGATATAATCATGGGAGTGAGCAGATGCTCAAAAGGGGTAGATCATCACTTGGTTTTCACCAAGGATTACTGCCAGTCAAAAAGCTACTAAAAATAGAAAGCATCTAGGTACAGATCTTGTACACAGAAACTAGCACACATGCACAGATGCATACACTAGCCAGATCAGATGCACAGATAGCACCAGTAGATGAATTGCAAGGATTAGCAGCTAATAAGACTACACAGTAAATCCTAAGCTATGAACCATCAGTAAACCCTAGATTTTCATCAGGCAAGCATATTGGCATTCATATCTAGTATGATCCCCAAATATGCAAGCAAAGGTTGAGTAGCCCAAGATCCAATTAAATAGGTGAGCAACCAATCAGTAGCAAGGCTACTGAGGTCACATCACACTTAACACCAAATAACAGAAAGCCAACTGTAGCACATCATTATCCAGGAATGGATTCAGATTCATTTGCTTGCTAAACCATCATGAATAACAGATTCATTTGCAAGCAAGTCATTTAAATCATTACTGCATAAGTAGTTCATCATAACTTAATTAATTCAAGCATGAATTTATCACGGATCCATGCTTAATACTGACAGTAGTATACTATTAAGCAACACAGTTCAATCATTGTATCATAGCCACTGGAGCAAGTCCAGCAGCTTGAATCAGCAACAGCATAGTGATGCTTGAGCATCAGCATCACAAGGAATTGAATCACTTAGCCACAGAATTAATCAGTAAGCCATCACTGACAATTAATTGATCAAATGGATCAATTGAATCAAGTCAAGTTACACGGGAAGCTAGCCAACAAGCAAAGGGTGATCCAATGGATCACTAGCTTGCATAGGAAGCACGAAGCATATCACGGGCACCACCGGCACACACAAGTGTCACTGATACATCACAAGTACACCTAGACAAGCAAGCATGATATGCCAGTAAGCACAAGCAAGCCATAATCAAGTATAGCATGGCATAGCAAGTTCATAAGCTAGCACAGCAGAGCCTGGCAAGCGCAGAGCATGCTAGGGGCAGCAGAGAAGCAAGTAAAGCATGAATCGTAAGCAAAGCAACACTGGCCAGTACCAGTAACTGGTAAATTGGCCATGAGCTTGCAGTAGGTAGCAGCACTGGAAGGTTAAGCAACTATGGCACAGCTCTGTGTGATCACAGGATCACCAGAGAGCAACAGAGCATGAGGAGGAAGAAGAACAGTAGCAAAGGAGGCGCACAGAAGAGAAGGAGGAGATGAAGTACTTACTTGCGCCTGGAAGCAGAGGCTAGGGCATGGCGAGGCAGTGCTCGTGCGGCCCTAACAGCTGCAAGTCCAGGGTAGGCGCCGACGTTACGCCGGCGAACCCAACACCACCGTAGCAAGCACCTGAGGCGACGGCACGAGTACTGCGAGCAGCACCCGCGCCAAGTCAACCCTAGAGAGTGCACCCATCGTCGGCGAGGACGAGAGCTCGCCGGAGTTCGTCGAGGCGATTCTCCACGAGATCCAGAACGGAGGCGATTTGCTAGGAGAGGAAGAGAAGGGGAAAACCACGCGGACAGATCGATAGATCTGCGCGCGGCGGTTTTGGTTTGGTAGGTGGCTACGGCGGGGGAGCTCGAAGCTAGCCGGAGCGAGGCGGCGGCCATGGCGGCGACGCCATCGCCACGGGCGTCGCAGCAGATTAGGGTTAGAGGTGAGTGAGAGAGAGGTGGGCCGTTCGGCGCCACCGACCCGTTACGGGGCACGCCTTAGTGGGCTGTCCCATGGGCTTAGGTTAATGGGCTGGCCCAATAGGGGCCAGGGGATATTTTAGTCTTTTCAAAATTTAGAAAAAGGCCATAATTTCACCAATTTTTAGTAAATAAAATACAACTCTAAAAATCCATTAAAAATTGGATTAGTGAATGAAAAATAAATCTTAACCAGAATAAAATATGAAATAGAATTTAAGAAACAAATTCAAAATTATGAATTTAAAGAATTTAAAATAATTACTTGGAATTTCAAACTATTATTTCCTTGTATTTAAAAATCAAGGAAAATCTCAAATAAGTTCAAATACTTATTTTCAAACATTTCAAAATGAAATTCTATTATTCCAAGTCATTTCTATTTTGAAAAAGGTATTTTTCAAAGAAAAATACTCTATTCCTCTTTATTCCAAAAATATAGAGGCAACTCTATTATTTCAAATTATTTTGGAATGAATAATGAATCACCAAGATAAAGTAGATTTACTTTGAATCATTTTACTTTCTGAGAATTAAAGTGGTATACACATTAAAGCAATTGCAAATTACTGCCAAAGGCATAAAGCTTAACTCAACCCTAAATTGTAATAACTCATTGGGGTAAAGGGATACAACATAAAATAATACATTCATGATTGCATTATTTGGATTTTATAACATTGTCCTTACCGGACAATGATGCTTCTTACAGAACCCGAGGTCCAGGTTCCATCAATCGCATTGAACTGCACTACCTCGCAGTCCACAGGCAAGTTCACCCTTGCTCATGTCAACTTGATTATTTTCTACTACTTTAATGCAAAGCTATATACTTATCATTCCTGCATCGCAAATGAAAAGTTACTTTCCAACTATGAATATGACTATATGGTTGGCAATGGAACCATGGTATGTGTTGATATGGTGGAGTTTCCATTGCATGGGTTATATCACCCTAGGATTAATTACCAATGCCGTCCAGTGATTCTAGCGCCGTACAAACCGCGTTAACCATGAGATCTATAATGGCTGCGGGAAGCCGGTCGTATCTTTTCCTTACGCACGCCAACGGATCTATAGAGCCGGTGGGGTGTTGGAGGCACCGCCGCAATAGGTTGGGATATCCTTTTAAATCCCCATCCATTAGTGATGATAAGCTCTACGATCTATGAAGGATTGTCCGGAGTACACCGTGAGTAAAGCCGTATTATCGGGAGAAGTCTACTCGGGGGTGTACGGTTGGACAAAAGGGTGGGTTTGCAGTCGCGGAGAAGGCGGTGTGGGCTTGGATCTTTATACCTGGCCTCACACCACAGGAAGTGTGAACGGGGGCAAGTCCCTGCGGATGGCAGAAAGGATGGGATCTCTTGTGGGAAAAGTAACGCACCTCTGCAGAGTGTATCAAATTGTGGCTGTCACTCCTTGTTCCGGGAAGGGAACTGCGAACGCGGCAGGAAAGGAACTCCGTGAAGTTCTAGTCAACCTGTGAAGACTGACGGGCATAGTTTTCAGAATAAAATAAACCTTTTGAAGAAATGTTTTCAAAACATGCATTGACCTAAGATTTCCTGATCAATGGTCGTAGCTAGTGCATCAAACACCTTTTTACTCTTTTAGAACTTGCTGAGTACCTCTGTACTCACTTTCTTTCGACACCCTTGCTAGACTGTGATACGGAAGTGGAGGCCATCGCCGATGGAGCACCAGAAGGAAGCTACGAGCTGGTCTACGAGGAACCTGATCTTACCGGAGGAGTTGAAGGCGTAGACTATGGGATAGTCTACGGACCAGATGACACGGAGGCGGAGGAGTAGTGATATACCTAGCATCAGAGAGCCGAGCAACATAGAACTTACCTAAATAAGTTGTTGAGCTCTTTCATCTATAGTATGAGTTGTAATCGTACTTTAGTAGTATCTTAGGGTGTTCTCATAGGACCTGTGAGAATACCAACTTGTTAAGACAATGTTTGTAATAATATATGGAGTGTTATGACCTGCAATGTTTCTGTTGTACCACTCTGAGGGATATGGCAATTTGTGAAGAAGTCCCTTCACAAGGATCGTATCAACGACTTGTATACTACAACATGCAGTGGTATGCTGGGTCACCGCAATACGCGTCGATGCTAGAAGTGTGGTGGTACTTTTCCAGAGACGCAACGGTTATTGGTCACCGTCATTTAGTTGATCCGCCTTAGTCTTCATTTCATTTTTTATGTTCTTTTGGGCATGTTCTTGCTATTGCACCGACTGTTTGTTTTTTATTCCAGATCTTTTTTTCGTTGTATGGTGTTGTTGCCATATTAGTATATCGAGGTGAAAGTGTGTTTCGAGCAGCAGCAGCAAGCCCATCATGCTTCAGCTAGGAATTCGATCCTCCTAATTAAATCTAAATCTCATCGATCGATCTATGTATCACCAACAATTACACCTGCAAGCATTGGCATTAGATATTCATGAGAGAAAGAATTGGTTCCACACAAGACAAGACCATAGTCTTTGTTTTCGGTTTGAAATTTATTTTTGCGTAGTGTTAACTAAAACAAGCATAACTTGCTCTCACAGAGTCCATTAACGTATCACCAATCAAATTGTAAAAAACCACCTGCATCTAAAATGTTACACCAAAACATTAAGATCATATTGGGAGCTTCGCCCTACGTCAACCCCATGTCTCGAGTGTGTGGTTAGCACTAGGGTTGAAAAGAAATCCAAACTCAGTGAGTTAGAGACTCGCGATATCGGCTCATTTTCTAGTTTTACTCAAAATGGACTAGTTTTTAGCTTGCCTCCAGACCGACTCGAAAAGTAATGAGCCACGAATGAATGTCTTGTAGAGCTTGATTGGAAAACACGTCAACATGTACTAGCTCGACAACTTGAAAAATATGCACATGCACAACAATTGCGTTATATATTAGAAGAAAATATGAAAAATTATTAGCTATATGTAATGGATGGGATTTATTCCTTCTAATGTGGATGATCTTTAATTAAGAAAATCTAGAAGGTGAATATATTGTTTCGATATGTTGTAGATTAAATAGTTCAATATGCAAGAAATTAAAAATTATTTTTATTAGCTCAAAGCTAGTCCAAGATTAACTAATCGTTACAAGCTGAGTATGAACCAGCTTTAATATCTCGGCATTTACTCGACTCGGTTTGAGCTCCTTTTACTGTTAGTATGAGTTAAGACGGGCCTAGTCCAACTCACTTGAACTTGACTTCTTCTTCCTCCAAAGCATAAGGTAGAAAAATTGTCTTGCATGAGTTCAACACTTTTTAGATCCAAAAATAACAAGGCAAATGATCTCGTCAAAACACCTCGTTCCAGCATGGATTTACTATAACAAGTTTTTTCTGACTCTTGTGATAGACGGCATGGATGGTGGCATACCTTCGGCTCAAGCTGGTATTTGTAGTCATCACTAAGTGGTTCAGAGATCTTTTTATAATTTCATTACGTTTTGGAGCACTTCATACAACTATTGATAAGTATTAATGAATTGGTGACATTTCGCAAAAAAATCTATAAGCAGCCGAACAATGCTGGCAGAACGATCTCTTAGCTGTGGTATAGTCTCTCGTCCAATCGCTTGGACTGCAAGAGAAACTAAGGAAACCTGTGGATGCAAACACCGACCCATAGGAGAGGAAACAGAGACGTGCACATGATCATCCACGACCCTGATGCATCTCTATCTTTGCCTTGGGCGCGCCACAAGCCCACGACGCAACTGTCGCTCCTCCGCGAAGAACACGTCCCGTCGCCCTAGATGAGCGGGTGAAAATTCCCGATCAAATCACTGCATGATGGGGATATTCACTTTGGCTCATAGGAGCATTTGCTCCCGTTGTGTGAACTTACGTTTCGAAGTGTCAAAAAATTCTAAAATAAAATTTTCCATGTACATCTACACATTTTATGTTCGTACACAAGTTTTCAAAAAAAAATAAAAAATTATGTGGCTCCTGTAAAAAAGACAAATTTTGATGCTATAACACGACTACGTACAGGATATTTTTTTGTCTTTTTTGTACACGCCACATAAAATGTTGTTTCTCCACAAAAACTTGTGCACTAACATAGAATGTCACGATGTACACCAAAAAATTTATGTCAGAATTTTTTGACATTTTTAAAATTGTATTTTAATTATTTTGTATAATGGGAGCATTTGCTCTTATGAGCCAAAACACCGCCTCCTGCATGATGGAGCTATATCAGTCGACTCCGTCCAATTCGATAACAGCTTCCGTGTATCCTAGCCCATACGCACGCCGACCGGTTCAATGGATCATTCTGGTTACCCAATTGGCAACAAGTCTTTATAACGGATCAATCGAGAGATGACGAGGTAGCTTGCGCCACGATCGATTGACACGTACGTCAATCGGTTGGAGCAGCATGGATCACGCAAAGTGGCAGCTGACCTCCATCGTCAGCAAACGTTTCAGATATGGATTGATCGATCGCAGAGTTTGCAATGATGCTAGAAAGTATGCTGGCGGTGCTGTCATCGTCAACCTGATTGCTACTACTTGCTAGGTAGCTCGGGCTACTTGCAAGACTGATCAGTGTCAATCTGAATGACTAAACAAAACAAATCAGAGCATGAATGATGTACTCCGTATAAAACTTGTGTCGATCATGCTACGTTTGGTCTAAATCAGGCCAGCCAGATCCGTTGCTGCTGCAGGATTCAGGGGTGCCGCGCGTGCAGTGTAGTGCGGTGCAAGCCTGTTCATGTGCTCTCAACAGTACGTGACCAGTTCAAGTGATTACAGCAAACCGACTACGGGGGTGTTTGTTTGGGCTTTTCTTGGCTTTCCAGTAGAAAAAGCCATCCAAACGAACCAAACGGGGTGGCTGTGCTGTGGGCTTTGGCAAAGCCGAAGAACGAAATAGGGCATAC
Organism: Lolium rigidum; assembly: GCF_022539505.1. NCBI lineage: Eukaryota > Viridiplantae > Streptophyta > Magnoliopsida > Poales > Poaceae > Lolium > Lolium rigidum. The sequence continues at coordinate 90,713,452 of NC_061510.1, forward strand.
ATGGAAAAGCACCTTCGGAGGTGCTTCGTGCTGCTTCCCGCAGCTTTCCCACTTAAAATCCAACCGGTATAGCACCTTGCCCTTGTTGTTCTGCGTATTTACAGGAAACTGCCATCAAGCCTGGCAGCTTTACTTGCGTCCGAGTCGATCGATCACGTGGCGGCTTGTTTCAGTGCATCAGGTCAAGTCAACGTGTGTACAGCTAACCAACTGCAGGAGCCGCGCGATTGATTTTCCTATTCCACGTACCGTGTGCGTTGATGCAGGTGTACGAGTACGTACATATGACGTTTGGTTTTTGCTAGCAGCACGATGTTGACTTGCAAATGTATGTGTGCCTGAATGAAAAAAAAAGGTATTCATGAATTAAGATAGGGCCTTGAGCACGTACCGTGCTAAAATTTTTTTAGCAAATGTAAACTTTGGTGAATCTTTAAACATGTGCTAAATGAATAAGAAACTATCTTCAATCCGGCCAATAAAAGTATTCTAATTATTTCATTTCTTTATCATAATGTATGTGATGTTAATTTTACATGTTCTTGGAACTTTGGGGTATTTCAGACAATTCATGCGTTCACAGCCAGACAGCAGCAGCCCAAACAAACAGGCCCTACGTACCTGCATCAGAATGCAGGATGCAGCTAGCCCCCGCATCTGCAGGCCGGTACGTGCGCCACACCTAAATCCTGCGCGACCCAATTCGATCCTCCTAATTAAATCACATCGATCCATGTATCACCAAGGTACTTCCTGCATTCGGATTAAATTGAACGCACGTTGTACATACTACAAAGTAGCTTATGTATACGCGTCGATTAAATATGGACAGAGGTAGTAGTATCTTGTTACCCACTCGATCAGCACGGTATACGTTAGTTCGAGCGTTTGCTTCTTCAGGAGATCCAAAGGTTTGATAGTGCAGTAGTGCACAAGTGCTATACAAAACAAATGAGATTTTGCCAGCTAAGGCATGTAGCCTTGATTGCCGATCGCGGATTAAAAATGGTTAATCCTGCAGGTCCTAGCAGCTATCTCTTGAGCCGATTAACAATGTGAGCACGAGTGCAGGATGGATCGATCGATGTATAAATAAGTTACATGGGAGCTTTCATTTTGTCGGTCGGTCGATATATGTTGGCATGCTAGCCCTGCACATCACCACTGGAGTTTGATCGAGAGGTGGAAAGCGACAGATAAGATGTGGTGGCAGATTAGTGGCACATGTATGCGCCATCAATGAAATACCGAATCGCCAATCTCTAGTTCTTCACACGTTTGTGTCGGTTAGATAATATGTGCCGTACTTCCTCTCCCTTCGTATTACTCAGCATATAAGATTTAAGATTTGGTTAAAGTTACAGTTTGCCACGTTTGACAAATCATATGTAAAAATATATAATTATCTAAAAATAGAAATAAAATTATTAGTACTGTAATGTAATGTATTATCATATCATCTATATTTTTTTGATAATGAACGTTTATTACTTAAAAATGTTTAAGCATCACATCCGCATGAAGAATCGAGATCTATTTATGGAGTTCTCTATACAGTTGCAGGAAACGACGAAGAATTATATTATTCAACATGGATGATAATCTGAGAATTGGTCCTTAGTCATCTTTGGATATCATATATACCTTCAGGCCGTTTTCATTTCATTTTTGTTTATTTGGAACTTGTAAACTTTTGATGTTTCCTTTGTTCTGTTGTGTATGCGCTGGAGACAATGTTAAGGAAATCGCTTATCGGGGTCAACTCGGTCGGCGATTAACGATTAATAGGCAAATCGGCCGATTAATTGGGCGATAAATGAGTTTATCGGCTAATCGGTGAGCACTGAATAGGAATTAATCGGGCGATTAATCGTTGAATCGGACGATTTTTTGAACAGTGGCTGGAGAGATGACCATGTACGAAGCAAAATACTGCACCGGTAGATAACCTGCATAAGAGAAAAAAATTTATCATCAATCATTTTATCATTATTTAACTAAGTACATTCAATGATAGTTCCACAAGCTAATTAATAACAAGCTATAGTCATGAGCCACCATGATCTGCCGATTTCATCCTGGTGGCACCATCAATACATGTTTAGGTAATCACATCGATCAATGTCCACACAAGATCAGTACTAATCAGTATAGTAGTACTATGAAGTAGGAATCGAATCCTCATCAGATTATTTAATCGCTACGGGATTCTAATTAGTAATAGGACTATTTACTCGTACGGCTCAAGATCGACTGCAGAATAGTTTAGTTTCAAAGGATCAGGAGTATAGTCAAGTGATGCAGGTGTCTTATATATTAGTGTGAGGCCTAGCTCAGAATATTCCGCGCACGAGGTACTACTCGACAATTCCACCACTGAGAGCTAGATAGCGATGCCTACATTAGAAATCGATGGCATCGGCCAGCTAATATTAAAAACTAATCGGGTTATGAAATTAATAATCGGAGTAGTTTGTTGTTGGCTGCTAGATCGATCCATCATCACACGTAGCTGTATGCGTACGAACGGCGTCAGAGTAGATGAAAGAAGTTTAGTTCGTGAATAATCAACTGTCACCGTACGTAGAGTCTAAGAGAGCCAGAGTTGAAGAAAAGAGATATCATCCACCAGGTAAGTACCCGAGGTGGGACGAGGATAGAAGGGACGCGTCTCATCAAACGTGACATCACGAGAGATGCGCATCCGACGACCAACGGGGTCCCAACAGCGATAGCCCTTATGCTCATCACTGTATCCGAGAAAAACACACTCAACAGACTGAGCGGTCAGCTTGGTGCGATCGCGAGGAGGGAGAAGAACATAGCAAACGCAACCAAATAAACGAAGTGTCGAGTAATCTGGAGAGCAACCGGAAAGACGCTCGAGAGGAATGCCACCTTGAAGGGCAGCAGAAGGCTGAATGTTAATGAGGTAAGTCGACGTAGCGACAGCCTCAGCCCGAAATGCGGCGGAAGAGAGGAAGCAATCATCATAGCACGGGTAGTCTCAAGAATATGACGATGCTTACGCTCGGCGACACCATTTTGAGCATGGGCGCCGGGACATGAGAACTGGACAAGGGTGCCCTGCTCAGCAAGAACACCACGCAGGTGCTGGGAGATATACTCTCCTGCAGAGTCGACACGAAACACACGAATAGGCGTGGAATACTGAGTACGAATCATGGCTGCAAAACGCTGATAAATAGAAAGCACCTCACTGCGAGAGTGCATAAGAAACAACCAGGTGTATCGCGAAAAATCATCAATAAACAAAATATAGTATCGATGACCCCCTTTCGAAGGAAAGGGAGCCGGACCCCAAACATCCGAATGAACTAAATCAAAAGGTCGCTGAGATACAGACGCACTAGTAGGATAGGGAAGCTGAATCTGTTTGCCTAGCCTACAACCCTGACACGAATGCAAAGACACGTCTCCTGAGACAGACCCCAGAAGACCACGACGAACTAATGACGATAAACGAGAGCCACAGAGGTGACCCAGCCGATGATGCCACTGCTGAAAAGATCCAGTGACAGAAGCAGCAACCGCAGGAGAACTGGTAGATGAAGTGGCAGTAGAAGGAACGCGAAGCCAATCTAACTCCCAGAGCCCCGGGGACTCAAGGCTGCGAGGGCCAGCTCCAACCAGGGCATGTGTACGGCGGTCCTGAACAGCACAAGAATCAGCATCAAGAATGACGCGACAACCAGAATCAGTAAGCTGACTAGCGGAAAACAGATTCATCTTAAGACTAGGAACATGAGAAACATCAGGAACAGAGAAAGAGGTAGTAGAAAGGGTGCCTCGACTGGAAACGAGGGAGAGAGGTACCATCAGCCGTGATAACACGAACGAGGCGAAACAAGAGAGCGAAGAGCGGAAAGAATAGAAGACGCAGAGGTCATATGAAAAGAAGCTCCGGAATCCGGATACCACGGGGATGACGTACTCGATCGTGTGGAAGGTGGTGGTCGCGCGGTGCCGGAAGAGCCGGGCACGGAACCGGCAGTATCCGTCGAGGAAGAGCCTGTGCCAGCGAGCGGACCACGAAGACCACGGATAATGTCCCGATCGAGATAGCGCAATAGCGGAAGATCCCGAAGAACCAGCCGACGACGAGTAAGATGCGGCGGGCGTAAGCTGGGATCCCTCCGCCGGCCAGTAGAGATAGTGTGGCCGGGCCTGCCACGGTAGGTGCAAGGAGGTGACGTCGAACCACGAGGCTGCCGGGGCTGACGCCGACCCTGGAATGGAGGAGTAGGAAGTATCGGGCCGTGCCGGAGGCCGCAACGAAGCCGGCGGCATAGGAGGTCCACGAGCGAGACGGCACGGGAGGGCCACGAGCAGCAAGAACAGAGGGAACCTCAGGAAGACCAGCACCACGAAGACGAGTCTCCTCAGCACGAAGCTCAGCAAGTACCTCAGAGAGCGGAACACGACCACGGGTAAGCAGCTGGGCCCGACGCGGCTCAAACTCCTTACGGAGCCGCGACAAGAACTCAAAAACGCGCTGAAACTCCATATCCGCGCGTACAGTCAGACAGCAGGGACAGGTGGCACACACAGCTGTACGGAGAGAATCAAGCCGACGCCAAATAGCAGCACTCTGAGTGTAGAACTCATCAATAGTAGAATCACCCTGCTGAAGGGCATGCTCCTGGCGGACCACAGACAGGTAGAGAGCATCCCCAGACGGCTGATAGCGCTGATGACGTGGGCATTACCCTTCGGGTAATCACTATTGCTCTACCCTATACGGCCCAGGTGGAGGCCCATGAAGGCACTCGAAGGCATGATGGGCCACTAGGACGGTGCGCCGAAAGATTACTTGAAGTACAAGACACGGAAAGAGCCGAAGAAGGAAAGATTAGAGATAGATCTATTGTAAACCTACTCGTGCTCGATTAAACCTCTCGGGACCTGGCCACCTATATAAAGGCCAGGAGAGGGGCTATCGAGGACACGACCAATCTTAGCGATCTTAGCCAACAGAAGCTTAGAACTAGGTAACCCTAGCGATTAGCCATCTCGACGAGATCACAGCCGAACTATTCGGCACCCCATTGTAACACCGTTTTCATTATAATCAAGAACAGACAAGCAGGACGTAAGGGTTTTACCTCATCGAGGGCCCCGAACCTGGGTAAATCGCTCCCCCCGTTTGTCTGTACACCGATGTCTCGTATCAGCCTGCAGGATTCCATCAACCCTAAGTCCCTATCGGAGGACATTGTCGAGAAACTCCCCCGACAGCTGACGAAGAAAAGCCCACTGAGCAGCAGCGGTGGGAAGACCCATAAACTCAGCAGCATACTGAGGAAGAACACTGGAGGTGAGAACAGCAGCAGCACGAGCATCCTCATCTATCCACTGAGTGTACTCGGTGAGATCCAGCCGGTAAGTCGCAACGGCAGTAGAGTGGTCCTGGACCTTCCGGTCATAATCAGCCGGAGCGGTGTCATCAGCACTCTTGGCTGCATCCTTATCCGCCTGAGTAGCATCAGGGGCAAGGGCAACAGGTGGCGGTGCAACAGGCACCGTAGGAGCAACGGGGCGCGGCGGACATGAGACCTCGCCAGAAAGAACGCCCCAAAGACGAAGACCGCGCATGTGGACGCGCATGAAGGCAGCGAAATCAGGGTAATTTGCGCCATCAAAGATCACCGGGCAGCGAGGGATCGCAACATAGCCCGAGGAAGACATATATTTTTTTTTCCTTTTTTTTTTTTTGGAAGTCAACTCAACAGGGAGATCGGTAGCCTGATCGGTAGCCTGGGAAGATTGCAGCCAGGGAGATCGGCAGCCTTACGCGGGCGGGCCTTGGAGATTGAAGCAGGCAGAGAAGCAGCAGCGAAGCAGCACTGGCCTCACGCGGGCGATCTGGCCGGATCGAAGCACCAGACGGGCGAGCGGGCGGGCGCCTGGGCGAGCGGGCCAGAGAAGTAGCAGACGGGCGATCTCAAGCGGCGTCAGGGAGCGGAATCAGCCTGGCGTTTGCGGGAGACAAGGCGTCGGGGGGCGTTGCGGGCGGGGCAGAGTCTGGCGAGATCGAGCGGGCGGGGCGGGGCAGAGTCGGACGGGGGTTGAAGGAGAGCAGCCCAGGCGAAGGAGATCGAGCCGGCTGCCGGCCAGATCGAGAACGGAGGACGGACGGCGACGGAACAAGAAACGTCGGCCGGGAATTAGAGGATCAACTTTGCTCTGATACCATGTTAGGGCAATATACTTGTTGTATTACCAGGGGGTCAAAGGCCACAATATATAGTACATGTACAGGTGGACATATGCAGAAAGCCCCCTAACATATGGGGAAACTATAGTATACAGATATATACATCTAACATATTGTACGTACGTTGGGTAATTGCAGAGCGATTAACAAAGTCGTCTTTGAGTCGCTTGACATGACAGATACAGTTTTTTTTCCTCCAAAGTAGACTAATTAAGTAGTTAAGCTGGTTGGGACAGTTTATTTTACCGTGGAATGAAACTACGAGCAGTGCTAGCTGATCGTCCATTCGTATCCAACTTGCTAAGCAGAGAAAAACGCTAATTAAGTACTACATAGGTAGATTCCGTTTTAACAGAGGGAGAATTTCTTTGTCGGCCTAGTTGGAGCTGACGTGTGAATATTTTAACAATTGGATGTGTCGATCAGTCACCAGCTGTTTGATCACGACGGTGTAAATCCCTTTAATTCGTCCGCTAAAATAACAGGATTAGAGGTGTTATTACAAGTTCTTAACACTAAGTTGACTGTGACTAAACTATTGCAACTTACCATACATAAGGGACCTTGCATGTTATCGATCTGGTCGACTCGTCGGTGTGAAGCCGTCAGCTAACGGCCGGAACCGTTGCTGTTCGCTGCCGTGAGGAGAAACTGAATGGAACGGAGGTGTGATGGTGTCAGGCTGGTTCGCGTGGTCGTTAAGCCAAACGAGGTCTGAAAAGCTGATATATATGCTTTTGATCCATTGGCTTGGCTTAAGAGTTATCCATGGATCATCGTCCAATGCATCCATGCTTTGCCTCATCAGACTCCAAGACCAATCTTACATTATATACTAATAATCTGGTCGACCCCACTAGCCGCTTAAATTATCCAAATCTTGATTGGTTTTAAGTTGTAGCCAAAGATAGCTTTCTTTCGTGCTTGCTTTTCTTGCCACACGCAGCAAGTTTCAGCGAACTTTAGCCGACATGCATGCGCACAGTTAAACATATTTAATTACGTGCAGTTTACATATTCGGATGGAAATGTTAACAAGATTATTACGTCGCATCACTACTCTGTTCAACCATTTTCTTGCTCGCTTCTCCTTCAGTGCTCCCCCTAAACACATCAAGGGTCGAGATTACTCTATACAAATTCATAACTAAGGGTATGATTGTCATTACTTAATTTTGTGTTTTTTGCGTAGTGTTAATTTTGTGTTAAGCACTAAAACCCGTATTGCCCAAATTCATAAATATACGGGCGCTTGTACTATTTTATCCGTATGCCATCCTTGTCAGCCACGGCTCCGAAATTCATGTACGAGTGCCTACGGCGAGCAGGTCGGCCGGCGACGTGATGTCCACGTACGCGTTCATGTGGACATCGGCGGAGAGAGCACAGCCGACGACATGAACTGATCAGCACGCCCGGAGGCCAGCTTGGTTGATGCCATGAAGTCTAGATACACCAGCCGCAAGACCGGTATATATAGCAGCAGGTTAAGAAAACAGTTAAGGTTTACAGCCGGATCATTCATGACGGCGAGCAGCTTGGCGGCCGGACCATTCACGGCGGCGAGCAGCTTGGCCGGCGGCATCCAGCTGCAGGTTAGGGGAGAATTTGGGTTGAACAGACTGCCCGGCCCTCCCAACCCACCTCTCCCGCACCCCATCTGTAATATCCCAGGTTTAGAGGCAATAAAATGAGAGAGCACCAAAGTGTGCATTGCATTCATGCATAAAAAATCCGGGGAATTTTCACGCTTTCAAATAAAATTTACCACAGTAACTGAAGTTTCACTTGACTTGCTGGAATTGAAGTAGATCATCAAGTCAAGCGCTATAAACTTCACTGTGATCTTTGCTAAAACCTTGTTTTGGGTAGAGATGATTTGATCTATGGGCTAGATCAAATGGAATTAGTTTTACAACAAACAACACCTTAAGTAAGGGTCAACTATAAGATCTTATAAAGGATCTCAACATGACATTCCTTACAACAACACATTCTTTAAGAATCAAACCCTAACTTCTTAACACTTAAAAGTTAGCAACTACATTTGTGTGTAATTTAATTCACTTCTAAACTTATTAATAAATAAGGTAAATCACAGGGTCTAAAGTGCATAAAGGCCATACATTCTTATTTAAATCATAACTTATTAAATATATGGAATATCATAAAACTAAATCCATTTACATTACGAATTATAGTTCAAACTATTTGAATAAAACTACTCATGAGTATTTTGAAACTCATATGATCATGCCTTGGGGAAATCAAACACCAACTATCCAAATTTGAGGAATAACCTTCAACCTTGATCTTTTGATCAATATTATAATATAAATCCAATCCAATATGATATAGTGACTCATCCACAATAATAAAACAATCCACAAGATATTTAGTAACAAATGCCACTTGGCTATCCAAAAATAAATCATATGAGAGGATAATGATCTTGCCACATAGGATGAAAATATCTACATGACTTGCTCTCCAAGCTATGCCACCTCATGCTCAAAGGATTGCTATGGATGAGGGCATGACACCCAAGCACCTTACTCATCAAACCAACACAAGAGTCACCACCTATGTGTCATGATACTAGAGCTTGCCCAAGCCTATAAATAGAGCCACACCCTTCATCCATATGATCACCTTGTAGCATGATACAAGGAAACCAAACACTTGAGACCTTCCATATGAATTAGCTAGGATCAAGAGGAAGAAGCTAGGAGGTGGAGGCATACCACAAGATGCAGGTTTATCAGATTTCCTGAAGAACAAGCTACAGAAGATACCAAGGTAGTAATCCTAGGAAAACCATATATTTAGAGGATCATATCATCATCTCTTGAGTAGGACCTTAGGATATTCCAAGACATTGAGAAGTGAGAGAAGTTATAATATTAACCATAGCCATGTCCATACAAGAATACTAGAATAGTACTAAACTTAGTTGTTCAAGACAACATTTGATCTTGGAGGTGAGAACCCTATTCCAATAGCAATACCTTAGGAAACCAATTCCATATTTATCCCAACTTGGTATTAATTAAACCCTAAGAATCTAGGATGAGTGTGATGAGAGGTATATTAAAGAGGGATTAGTGAGGAATAAGTGGATCATGTCCAATGCATGATCTTACCTAATAAATTGAGATGATAAGTTAAACCTAAATATGTGATCCATAGATCTCATTCTTCTCATGAAATAATAAGTGAATCAATAGTAGTTAATCCAGACCAATACTCATGCCTTGTATAGAGTAGTGATGTTATTGTATTTAAACTTGCCTATCCAAACATTTGAGATAAACCTAGCATTGCTTTAATACAAGAAATCTACCTAAGTGAGGAGGAGGAACCCTAGCCAATAAAACATAACCAAGCTTATGCTCATACCTAATCCTAGTTGTGTATCACTTGGGTGATCACTACTAAAACCCTAGACCACATTTGAATTTCAATCCAAGTATCACTTTGGATTATAAGTAGAACCCTGCCATACCTCATGCCTATTTCATACTTCAAATAGTGAAGTATTTCTAAAACCATAAACCTTGTCATATGGAACTAATCTACATAAATCACATGTCCTACCTTGTGTATCATGGATCACAAGGATACAACCAAGCCATATATACCTAAGGACTAAATGCCATTTGGTGAGTAGAATGAAACCAATACTCTATTCTACTTTGCTATCCAAATACCTTGTTTAGTGAACCAAATAAAATAGTATTCATATAAGTAGTTGAGTTAACCATGATGAGTATAGAATCTATCAAAGATAATTTAAGCTAGAAGTTGCTAAGCAAGATTAGTAATTTTAGAGTTTATTCAGTTATTTTCTTAAACTCTTAGAAGTAATTCTCCACATGAAGTCATAAAGCAACTCCATTCCCCTTCTCATTTGTTAAACCCTAGTCATACCTAAATTATATGAGAACAATTCATAGTGTTAAGTACACTAGTCAAACCTAATAATATTTTCACTATGCACATGTTCTAGGTTTCAAACCATTTAAATAGATATGGTTCCTAAATTAAAAAAAATTGAAATAACTAACTAAATCATTTCTATTTTACTTAAGCCTCACAAGAGATCAACTAAATCCTAAATTAAATATTTGTTTAATAACAAGGTTATACAGTGAGCATGGTTATTAATTTATATTGATATTCAAATATATTAGAACCTGTAAAAAAAACAGAATTCAAATTTGAATTCAAACAAGAAAAATAGAAAACAAAACAGAAATTTAAAAGAGAAAAGAGAGGGAAAATTTACCTTACCTGGCCGTGCAGCCCGTGGCCAGCCCAACAGCTGAGCCCAACAATCAACCCACCAGCACCAAACCCGGCCCATCGTGCCCCTTCGTGAGATAAGATCGAAGAAGACGATCTTCGTCTTCCTCTCACGTGCGCTCGACAGCACGATGCCGTGGCCACCTTTCTCCTCGCTGCTGTCAACCCCTCCTTGATCGGCCGCGTGACGAGGCGTGTCTCTGGAGCCCTATAAGTACCCCGGGACAAACCCTAGCTTCCCGTTCCTTCTCTCTCTGCTCCATTTCTTCCCAAAACCGAAACCCTAGTCGCCGGCCATCTCTTCTCGCCAGTGATTGGAGCCCTCCCGAGCCAAGCCGTGGTCACCATCGTCTTCCCCGACCTCGACTTGCTCAACCTGAGCAAGGAATCGAGCAGGGACAGTCCACAGCGACCTGGGCGAGCTCGTCGTCCCCGACGCCAGTCATCGTCGATGCCATCGATTGCGACCACCTCAAGACACGCCGTCAAGCCCTGCGTGCTCAGGGTGAGCTTCTCTTCCGCCTAGTGTGCTCGGTCAGCTCAATTGCATCCCAAATCGTCGCCGCACCGGGAGTCTGCAAGCTCCGCCACTTCACCTCACCGCCGGTCACTCTCCGATGACCATTCGGAGAGGGCGCCGCCACCCTTAGGTTCCCAGTAGTGCGCATGTTCGTTTGAGCCCGCTCGTGTAGCCGGGGGAGGCCGGGAGCGTCGGCGTCGTCGGTGACTGCCTCGCCGGAGAGCTGCTCCCGCGCCACGTTTGATTTTGACTTGGTCAGCCTTGCGTGGCTGCCACGCTGGACTTGACCCCACGGGTCAGTCTCTGTAGCTAGGGTGCGAACCGGTATCTTTAGTATTTTCGTTTAATTTCAAATTCTAGTAAAATACTGAAACTTTGCAAAATTATATAAAATCCATTTCAACTCAGAAAAATATAAATAATATATCAAAATGTTCACAAAAATAAACTCTATTCAAATAAAATATAAAATAAAAATGTGTGTCAAAATAAAAATTCACTTATTTTTAACCTTATTAATTATGCCATTTCAATTATTTAAAATACAATTTGAATTCAATAATTAGTGAAGTTTCAAATTTAAGTTTTAAATATTCAGTAACTAATTAAAATGTTAAGATTAATTTTCTTTATCATATTCTCATCAATTGAAATATTAGTGGTAATTCATAAACCCTAATTTGAAAATTCTAATTTTCTATAATAATAAATTAAGAAAATATTAAAAACCAATATTAATTTGGTAGCTAAAATATTGTGAACTCAAACATTTTTAATTAGCAAATTATTATTTTAAAACCTAACAATAATTAGGAAACCTTGATTTCTAATTAAACCCTAACTAGTAATTATTTTAATTCTTAAACCTCTAAAAATTAATAGCATGTTAAAATTATTAATAACTTTATTTCAAGTACTTAATCACATTAATTCTAGTACCAAGTATTATTTTAGAGTTGTAACATAATTTAGAAACCCTAACTTTAATATAAGTAAGATCTTGATTCCATTATTTTATGTGCTCATCCTAAGTTAGTTGCAATCCTAAAACCCTAGAAGTTTAGCCCATGTAATCATATAAGTTTCACCTATACCTATAAAACCCTAGTAAGAAACAAATGAATGCATGCTCATGATCCACTAGAATAAGACCAATTCACATAAGATTATCATTTCATGTCTTTATTTTTATTAAACCTAGATGATCCACTAATGTCACCTAGGTATAAACCCTAGCTTATTACCACATGTTAGCACCATTGATCACTATTCCTATATACCATACCATTAGGATCAATCTCAACCATCAAAACCTAGTAGAACTATAATGATGCACCCTAGTATCAACCTTGTGTAGTAATTCATATTACATGCTCCTATTCAACTAAACCCTACTTAAGGAATCTTAAGCCACCTAGCTTAGAAACTTTAGTGATTACTTAGTGAATCAAACAAGAAGATATAGTAAACCCTAACTCATAGCAAGACATTGACCATCATTCTTTGATATGATACCAATAATCAACCATAGTAATAAACCTGCTTATACTTGCTACATATAGACCAATTCTATTTAAGAACCCAACTAGTTCCTATTAGAGAACTAGATGAATCTAATAGTAAACCCTAGAAACCATAGCTCCTATTTATAATAGTTCTTGTTCTTATTTAACCTGTTCTTCAAAAGTTATTATTTTGAGGTACATATGTCCATTCAACCATCGAAACCATAGTTCTTGTTTATACTATTATTTCTTAATTAACCTGTTCTTCAAAAGTTATTCTTTTGAAGTATAAAATAAGTAAACATCAACCATGTCCTGTAGAACTTAAAATTGACAATTGTTCTGTACATATTATTCCACCACTATTCTTTATGTGTATGATTGTTATGATGTTTTATATCACTTGGTTATGATGCTAATATAACCAAACCCTAATAAGAACTTTGTTTGAGAACCATTCTAAAAGTGCAACCAACCCTAAAGAAATCTTTACAACTTATACATCCTAAATCATCGAGGTTAGGTTACGCTCGGGACGATTGCATCTCATATTATGCATTATAGCATCTTTGCCAGTTCTTTAAACATTGTCCTTACCGGACAATGATGGTATTTCAGAATTTGGAGTTCTCACGTATCGAAGCTTTTGCCTCGCATAATCTTGCGATCAAGAAAGGCAAGTTCATCGCTTGCTCATGTCATTTGATTATTTTTATCAAATTATATGCAAAGTACTATACTTATCACTCTTGCATTGAAAAGCAAATATTATTTTAAAATTATGAATATGACTATGTGGTGGGCAATGGAACCATGGTATGTGTTGATATGGTGGAGGTTCCATTGCACTGGTACTATTCATCTAGGATTAAGTACCAATGCCGTCCAGTGATTCTAGCGCCGTACATACCGCGTTGACCATAAGATCTATAATGGCTCTGGGGAAGTCAGCTGTATCTTTTCCCTCCTGCACGCCAACGGACTTGATAGAGCCCGGCGGGGTGCTTGGAGGCACTCGCCGTAGGTTGGGATGGCCTTTAAAATCCCCATCCGGACGTTTGGATGAGAGGCTCTACCGTCTATGAGGGATTGTCCATAGTACACCGGGGGTAAAGCCGTATGAACGGGAGATGTCTACCGGGGGTGTACGTATGGACAAAAGGGTGGGTTTGCAGGGTCGCGGAGAAGGCAGTGATTGGCTTGGTTCTTATACTGGGCCTCACACCAAAGGAAGTGTGGACGAGGATATACTCTCGGCCGGCAACAAGGATAAGTTCTCTTATGGTAAAAGTAACGCACCTCTGCAGAGGATACTGAATTGTGACTGTCACTCCCTGTTCCGGGAAGGGAACTGCGAACGCGGCAGGAAAGGAACTCCATGAAGTTCTAGTCAACCTGTGAAGACCGACGGGCATAGTTTTCAGAATAAAATAAACCTTTTGAAGAAATGTTTATGAAAACTTGCATTCGCCTATGACTTTCCGGTCGATGGTCGTAGCTAGTGCATGATACACCTATTTCCCTAATATGAACTTGCTGAGTACGCTCGTACTCATCCCACTCTTAAATCCCCTGCTTAGCTATGGAGGCACCGGAGGATGAACTACCGTGCAACTCGAAGACAAAGGATTCAACTGCAATAAGATGGAGAATCCAAGCAAAGAAGTCAATGAAGTCAACTGCTGCAGCAACTTTAGTGGAAACTTAGACTAGTAATAGAAGGGAGCCTTTCCCTAATCTTAGCACCTTAGTAGCTAGAATTCTATAGCAAGCCTAGTATCTCTGGAGATAGTGATAGCAATAAGTTAGATTACGGGTCGTTCTTCTGGAACTTTATTTGAAGTTTTACCTCACTGTAAAGTAGGAGGCTGTGTTGATCTTCTCGTAAACATGCTTGTGTATCCTTCTATAGACATACCTTGGACTCGCATATGTTTCTGTTGTACCACTCTGAGGGATGTAATATGAGTGGAACGGTGTTTCACTTGTGTTATGTCAACGACTTGTGTACTACACCATGCAGTGGTACGCTGGGTCACCACACCACCCTCCCAACCCTAACCGCCGCCGCCGCCGGTAGCGTCGCCGGGGCAAACTACCCGCGAGGCGTGGCGGCAGCGGGGCCCTTCCTCGTCGATGCGTGGTGGACGGCGGCCGGATCACCCCTCCTCGACGCATGGTGGACCGGCAGGCGCGGATGGGATGGGCGACGGCGGCCTGCGTTGCGGTCCCCTCCTCCCGTCGGCTCTCCCCTGGCGGGCCGGCCGGTGCGGATGGGATGGGCGGCGGCGGCCTGCGCTGCAGTACCCCTCCTCCCGTCGGCTCTCCCCGCAGCACTCCGGCAGGGGCTGGTGGTGGGCGGTGGCCAGGCCCATGGTCTGCGCCAATTCCCCCCCCCCCGCCTCTCGTCGGTGAGTGGAGGCGATCGCGGGCTTCACCCGCGACATGAGGTCGCCCGAGGCAGTAGCCTTGGGTTCGATGGTGGAGGTGGCCCTCTTCTTCGCTGGAGAGGATCGGCCTGCGGTTGGTGATGGTGGATCTGACGATCTATCACCATGTTCCAGCGGCGAGATGGAGAAGCGTGGAAGCCGGCGACGGCTGATGTTGCCGGTGGAGGGTTGGAGTGGCCAGCCCGGGATGGTCGCCGACGTGGGGGTCCGACCTGAATAAAGGCAGCGGTCCTAGGGCCTCTCTTGCGTGAAGAGGAAGACCTACCGGAGTCCTGGACTCGTGATCTGGCCGGTGTGTTGAGTTCCGGAAGGCTCCGCCGGCGAATGTAACAGTGCTTTTTGCCTGGAGTTTACTGGATCGGTGGTATTCGGTCGTGCGCACCCATGCTTTTATTCCGACCGATTGGTTCTGGAGGGAGCGGCGTGAAGTTCTTTTTCTGTGTTGACATCAAGTGACTATGGATCCATGATGAAAGTCGGAAGAAGAGAATTTCATGAAGGCCGGAGGGGAGGACTAGCTAAGGGAGGTTCAAGTCTCCGCGCTGTTGAGGGAATTGCTTGGTCTTCCGGGCTTCACAGCAGCGGTATGAAAGTGCGGGCGACAACACAGGTGAAGTTCAGAGTCCTACCTTTCAGGGTGAAAACCCAAGGTATGGCCTTAACTGGTTGTGCCTAACAATGACCTTGTTGGAGGCATTGTTTTGAGAGCGGAGACTATCTTCAGGGTGTGAAACCTAAGATCTTTGATCGGCCACGACGGTGTTAGAGCACTGTTCCCTTCTTAGATGCGTCGTTTTTGAAGAGTCTGTATTTCAGGTGTTGTCTTGGTGGTGGATGTATTGCTGTTGTTAGGCCCGAGATACTGTAGCGGGACTTTTGTTTCTTAGTTTTCTTTTCCTTTTTTTGGATGTGTGCATCCGTAGTGCCATTAGGATGGTGCGTTGTTGCAGAGGCTGGGTGTAATTGGTATCTTTTGATTTTAATATATTCTCTTTATCGAAAAAAGGTTCGGGGAGAATTAGTGGCACGTGACGGTTGATGAAGGTGGACAAAAGGTCGATCTGAACGGTTGCAGGCGCAGTTTCAGTTTTCCGTGGCGTAATTAGAGGCGCCAGATCAAATGGATTCTACCGTACTAAATAAGTACCTTAGACCAAAATGCCCTTAAGAAGTTTTAAGAGGGGGAGCACCGAAGCAGGACTCAATGTTTCACGCTAGAGAATAGAGATCAATGTATTGAACACTTTGGAATTCTGGTAGCGAAGTAGCTATCAGAAGACTCCCTATTGAAGAAACCTCATCAAGATTCCAGAGTCGTGCCTAATCACACCTAACCTTAAGTCGAAATTCAGAAGGTGGGTAAGAAAATCTAGCTAGCCCTGATCAACACACTTAAATTAAGATAACCAACCCGTCCATCGGGTTGGCCAACGTTCCTCCGTGTAAAATACCACTGGTGAATTACAACTAATCAGTCAACATGAGCCCGGGTAAAATTGTGGACCTATTGTCTACATGGATCACTAGCCCAGAAACGAACGAGGTCAACATCGGTCGGTGCTTAACACGTCGGCATACCGTGTACAAGATCGAACAGAATCGACTGACCTATGTTGTGAGCCGTAAAACTATTTACAAGTAATTAACTGCTAGCTAACCTATCAAGCGCACAAAGAGCAACACAAAAAGAGATCGGATAACAAAAAGGCAAATTAAAGAAGGGAATAAAGTGACTAGTGTACGTCTGGGCGCCGTCACCATCAAAGTAACTTTGCTTGCTTACGTGAGACACCAGAGAGGGCCCCACTATTAGGATCCACATGTTCATGTACGTGTGATCAACAACGTACATGTCCCACATCCCTCCGCTACCTTCGGGGGAAACCTAAACCCATGGATCGAATTGATGTCACAACTCTGATGTCATTTCCCCCTTAGGGGTATTGATCTTGGAGGTGTGCATCGGTCCGTGGGACCAGTTAATGGTCTATGATGGAGCGATGTTGTTTCTAGCGCATTGACGGCAACGAGTCTCGGTGGCTAGGCGTAGCGGGGTCTCAACAGCCTACGAATAATGTTGGACAGTAGAGGACAATGATGCGTCGTGGTGACATCAATTGGAGTCCTGACAAGATCAATGAGTAAAGCATGACCGAAAGATGTGTTCACCGAAGACGGCGGTGACAAGTTTTGTAGCGTCCGTGCAGTGCACATAGAGGGTTTCTTGGTTCACCAGTTTTGTAGCATCTCTTTGTCGCTAAATAGGTGGATTGGGTGCGTCATTTTGATGCAGAAAATGGGTATATCTTTGTTTCGGAAAAGAAGAGATAGACGGACTTGCCCACATCCAAAGGTTGGTACTGCACTAGTTCTACAAAATAGGAAGTATTTGGCCAGCTATGGCATGTAGCCGCATGATTATCGTTCGCATATTTAAAATGGTTAATCCTGGTCGTTGCTATCTTGGATTGATGGTGTGAGCACAAGTGCAGGATCGATGTACTTCCTCCATCTCACCAAAAATGAGTCAACTTTGTTAAAATTTAAATGTATCAAAACAATATTTAGTAGGTTGATACATCTAATTTTGATAAAGTTGAGACACTTTTGGTGGGATATAGAGGGAATGAATGAATGATAATAAGTTATGTGTTAGCTTCCATTTTGTCGGTCGGTTCAATATATTTTGGCACGCGCGGCTCTGCATATCACCACTCGAGTTTGAGCGAGACGGAAAGCGACCGATAAAAGAGGCGCGTGCTGGCCATGGCAGGTTGTTGGCACATGCGTTGTCAATGAAATACCGAATCACCAATCCTCACACGTTTGGGATCTGTTCGATCGATGGCCAACTGTGTCCTGTGTCATGTGGTATACACGTACTGCCCAAACACAAGTTCCACGAGCTAATTAACCAGCTATATTGTTGTCGTGACTCGTGAGCTACAAGGATACGCTAACTTTCCCTCATGGCACCATACAATGTGTTTAGGCAATTTATATGGTTTTGCTATGTTTTTGTGATCCAAAAAAATGCAACTACATTTCAAAAAGTGCTACTGGAGGTGCACTTTGTTTTTCATTTTGTTCATTATGTATTGCTCTTTCAGTTCGTTAAAGTTAATTTATGGTAGTACTATGGTTTGAAATTTAAGAAGTCTCTCCTTCCCGGAATACCACCTGATAAGAAATTTTACAACAAGAAAAAAATTGAAAGTAAAGGACAACAATGCCGATGGTCTAAGAAACACGACTTCTCTAATGCATATGAACACATATTATAAGATTTCTTAAAGTTGGGATCCATCTCTACACAACATTAGTACTAATCAACATAGTGATACTCCATCCATCACTACACGAATGGCGACGTACGTCGACGGCCGTGGCGTACGCCGACGGCCAAATGTCGGGGTCGTCGGCGTATGGCCCGGCACGGCCAGCCAATTCGTCTGACCCTCGGCGTATCGTTGCCGTCGGCGTAGCGAAGTCTACGCCGAGGGCAGCCCTCGGCATATATTTGGCCCTAGGCGTAGACAGGGCTACGCCGACGGCCACCCACGGCGTAGGCTATTTTTCAAATTTATCTAATTTTGTCAGAAAAATGCGTATAAGGTATCAAAATATTCAGAAAAACATCCTCTATCTGTTTATGTCAAAATCATGCATATTTGAATCATGTACAGTACCATGTTAACATAGTAACAATTCAAACACTTTCTTATATGTCTTCGGGTTCCCGTTTTGGCCAGATGGCAATTTAAACGAAGTCAGAAAATTTTGCGGAGCCGCATGACGTCATTTTATATGTCCTAGTAACCACTCCAAAAGACGGAATTGGGATACGGCAGTTATTTTGCAAAAACCCTTCACAAACAGGGCTATCAAGTCCGGAGTTCTATGGCTTTTAGGGGAACTGAGTAGGAAACGGCCCGTGACACCGCATAGTTTGTCGGAACGAGGCCATATTTGGCATGTGCGTGGTCCCTGGGATGGGAAGCGAGGCCCCGGAAGCGGATTTCCAATCCGACCCATGGGCGATGGTTTTTTCATTTTCGGGGTGCCAAAACGGTTTTTTGTGTGAAGCAGCTACATGGGGCGTATTTTTATATTGCGCGAGACCTCCGCGTAGTATTAGGAAACCGCCTCCGCAGCATATATCACATGCCATATGTGTGCGCTAGCTATCTGGGAATCCCTGCGGCTTCCTGCGGCGTCCCGCCGAATCCGTTGGAAACTGACCGGATTTGAACTAGGGGTACAATTTCTATCGCTCAATAAATTCCGCGAAAAATATTTTTAGGTCTACGACACATCACTTTATGTGCTAAATTTTTTCCGTTTAGCGCGATGGTGAACGGGTGCACCAGCGCGCCCGGTACGGCCATACCGCATCTCCGTGGGGCCGTTTTGGCCGGATGACAATTTAAACTAAGTTAGAAAATCCTTTGGAGCCGCATGGCGTCATTTTATGTGTCCTAGTAACCACTCCAAATATTAGAATTAGGATACATCAATTGTTTTGGAAAATCCTTCACAAACAGAGCTATCACGTCCAGAGTTCTATGGCTTTTAGGTCAAATGAGTAGGAAACTGTCTGTGACACCGCATAGTTTGTCGGACCGAGGCCATATTTGGCACGTGTGTGGTACCTGGGATGGGAAGCAAGGCCACATGAGCGGATTTCCAATCCGACCCATGGAAGATGGTTTTTTCATTTTCGGGGTGGCAGAACGGGTTTTTTTTTCTGAAACAGCTACATGGAGCGTATTTTAGTATTGCGCGAGACCTCCGCGTAGTGGTAGGACACCGTCTTCGCACCACATATCACATGCCATATGTGCGTGCTAGTGATACGTCTCCAACGTATCGATAATTTCTTATGTTCCATGCTACTTTATTGATGATACCTACATGTTTTATGCACACTTTATGTCATATTTGTGCATTTTCTGGAACTAACCTATTAACAAGATGCCGAAGAGCCAGTTCCTGTTTTCTGCTGTTTTTGGTTTCAGAAATCCTAGTAACGAAATATTCTCGGAATTGGACGAAATCAACGCCCGATTCCTATTTTGCCCGGAAGCATCCGAACACCCGAGAGCCACCGGAGGGGGCCCCGTGGGCCCCGGATGATAGGGTGGCGCGGCCAGGGCCTCGGGCCGCGCCCCCTATGGTGTCGGCGCCCTTCGACCCTCTCGACGCTGCCCTTCCGCCTATATAAAGCCCCCGCATCGAAAACCCTTACGGAAAAAGCCACGGTACGCGAAACCTTCCGCAGCCGCCGCCATCGCGAAGCCAAGATCCGGGGGACAGAGTCTCTGTTCCGGCACCCTGCCGGAACGGGGAAGTGCCCCCGAAGGCTTCTCCATCGACACCGCTGCCATCTCCACCGCCATCTTCATCACCCCCGCTGCTCCCATGAGGAGGGAGTAGTTCTCCATCGAGGCTCGGGGCCGTACCGGTAGCTATGTGGTTCATCTCTCTCCTATGTACTTCAATACAATAATCTCATGAGCTGCCTTACATGATTGAGATTCATATGATGATGCTTGTAATCTAGATGTCATTGTGCTAGTCAAGTGAGTTTTACTTATGTGATCTCCGGAGACTCCTTGTCCCACGTGTGTAAAGGTGACAAGTGTGTGCACCGTGTGGGTCTCTTAGGCTATATTTCACGGAATACTTATTCACCGTTATGAATGGCATAGTGAAGTGCTTATTTATATCTCTTTATGATTGCAATGTGTTTTGTATCACAATTTATCTATGTGCTACTCTAGTGATGTTATTAAAGTAGTTTTATTCCTCCTACACGGTGTAATGGTGATAGTGTGTGCACTCGTGTTAGTACTTGGTTTATGCTATGATCATGATCTCTTGTAGATTGTGAAGTTAACTATTGCTATGATAGTATTGATGTGTATTATTCCTCCTACATAAGCATGAAGGTGACAGTGTGCATGCTATGTTAGTACTTGGTTTAGTCGTATCGATCTTTCATGCACTCTAAGGTTATTTAAATATGAACATTGAATTGTGGAGCTTGTTAACTCCGGCATTGAGGGTTCGTGTAATCCTACGCAATGTGTTCATCATCCAACAAGAGAGTGTAGAGTATGCATTTATCTATTCTGTTATGTGATCAAAGTTGAGAGTGTCCACTAGTGAAAGTCTAATCCCTAGGCCTTGTTCCTAAATACTGCTATCGCTGCTTGTTTACTGTTTTACTGCGTTACTACTGCTGCGTTACTACTTCTTGTTTACTTCCTACAATATTACTACCATCAACTGCACGCCAGTGAGCTATTTTCTGGCGCCATACTACTGCTCATATTCATTCATACCACTTGTATTTCACTATCTCTTCGCCGAACTAGTACACCTATTAGGTGTGTTGGGGACACAAGAGACTTCTTGCTTTGTGGTTGCAGGGTTGCATGAGAGGGATATCTTTGACCTCTTCCTCCCCGAGTTCGATAAACCTTGGGTAATCCACTTAAGGGAAACTTGTCTGCTGTTCTACAAACCTCTGCTCTTGGAGGCCCAACACTGTCTACAAGAATAGAAGCACCCGTAGACATCAAGCACTTTTCTGGCGCCGTTGCCGGGGAGGGAAGGTAAACGGCACTCACACATTGGCAAGCCCGGCAACTAAGCACTTTTCCTCCCTCGTCAACTACGCGCCAAGTACTTTTCTGGCGCCGTTGCCGGGGAGGAAAGGTAAAAGGCACTCATACTCCGGTTCCAGGTAACAATACTTTTCTGGCGCCATTGTGTGTGTGTGCTCGAAGCTATTTCCTTTAGACTCTGCAATTGCGACATTTGGTTTCTTGTTTACACTAGTTAGGCATAATGGACAACAATGACCTTCTTATTCTATTTCCTGATTTAAGACATGGATGGTTTGATGCGAAAATTAAAAAACCCATGGAACATATTAATATGAATGCTTTGAACACTATTGTTGCTAATGCTATGGAAAATTCTAAGCTTGGGGAAGCTGGCTTTGATGAGCATGATATTTTTAGTCCCCCAAGCATTGAGGAGAAAATTTACTTTGATGATACTTTGCCTCCCATTTATGATGATTATAATGATAGTAGTCTTTTGTTACCACCTGTTATGGAGGATAAATTTGATTATGATTACAATATACCTCCTATATTTGATAGCTACTTTGTTGAATTTGCTCCCACTACAATTAATAAGAATGACTATGCTTATGTTGGGAGTAGTAATTATTTTATGCATGAGACTCATGATAAGAATGCTTTATGTGATAGTTATATTGTTAAGTTTGCTCATGTTGCTACTGAAAGTTATTATGAGATAGGAAAATATGGTTGTAAAAATTTTCATGTTACTAAAACACCTCTCTATGTGCTGAAATTTTTGAAGCTACACTTGTTTTATCTTCCTATGCTTGTTACTTTGCTCTTCATGAACTTGTTTATTTACAAGATTCCTATGCATAGGAAGCATGTTAGACTTAAATGTGTTTTGAATTTGCTTCTTGATGCTCTCTTTTGCTTCAAATACTATTTCTTGCGAGTGCATCATTAAAACTGTTGAGCCCATCTTAATGGCTATAAAGAAAGAACTTCTTGGGAGATAACCCATGTGTTATTTTGCTACAGTATTTTGTTTTATATTTGTGTCTTGGAAGTTGTTTACTACTGTAGCAACCTCTCCTTATCATGTTTTTGTGCCAAGTAAAGTTTCTACGTTAAAGTTGATGTTATATTTGGGATCGCTGCGCAGAAACAGCATTGCTGTTTGTCACGAATCTGGGCACAGGCCTCTGTAGAAAATTCTAAAAAATCTGCCAATTTACGAGCGTGATCCTCAGATATGTACGCAACTTTCATTAGTTTTGAGTTTTTCCATTTGAGCAAGTCTGGTGCCATCTTAAAATTCGTCTTTACGGACTGTTCTGTTTTTGACAGATTCTGCCTTTTATTTCGCATTGCCTCTTTTGCTATGTTGGATTCATTTCTTTGATCCATTAATGTCCAGTAGCTTTATGCAATGTCCAGAAGTGAAAAGAATGTTTGTATCACCTCTGAACATGTGAATTTTTGATTATGCACTAACCCTCTAATGAGTTTGCTTGAAGTTTGGTGTGAAGGAAGTTTTCAAGGATCAAGAGAGGAGGATGATATACTACGATCAAGAAGAATGAAAAGTCTAAGCTTGGGGATGCCCCGGTGGTTCATCCATGCATATTTCAAGAAGACTCAAGCATCTAAGCTTGGGGATGCCCAAGGCATCCCCTTCTTCATCGACAAAGTATCAGGTTCCTTCTCTTGAAACTATATTTTTATTCGGTCACATCTTATGTACTTTACTTGGAGCGTCCGTGTGTGCTTTTATTTTTGTTTTGTTATTTTCATTCTCTGAATAAGTTCATCCTTGTGTGGGAGAGAGACACGCTCCGCTGGTTCGTATGAACACATGTGTTCTTAGCTCATAATATTCATGGCGAAGTTTCCTCTTCGTTAAATTGTTATATGGTTGGAATTGAAAAATGCTACATGTAGTAATTGGTAAAATGTCTTGGATAATGTGATACTTGGCAATTGTTGTGCTCATGTTTAAGCTCTTGCATCATATGCTTTGCACCCATTAATGAAGAAATACATAGAGCTTGCTAAAATTTGATTTGCATATTTGGTCTCTCTAAGGTCTAGATAATATCTAGTATTGAGTTTTGAACAACAAGGAAGACGGTGTAGAGTCTTATAATGTTTACAATATGTCTTTTATGTGAGTTTTGCTGCACCGGTTCATCCTTGAGTTTGCTTCAAATAACCTTGCTAGCCTAAACCTTGTATCGAGAGGGAATACTTCTCATGCATCCAAAATCCTTGAGCCAACTACTATGCCATTCGTGTCCACCATACCTACCTACTACATGGTATTTCTCCGCCATTCCAAAGTAAATTGCTTGAGTGCTACCTTTAAAATTCCATCATCCACCTTTGCAATATATAGCTCATGGGACAAAATAGCCTTAAAAACTATCGTAGTATTGAATATGTACTTATGCACTTTATCTTTTATTAAGTTGCTTGTTGTGCGATAACCATGCTTCGGGGAACGCCATCAACTATTGTTGAATATCATGTGAGTTGCTATGCATGTCCGTCTTGTCTGAAGGTCTATCATTTTAGTGGTTGGAGCATGCAAAATTGTTAGAGAAGAACATTGGGCCGCTAACTAAAGCCATGAACCATGGTTGAAGTTTCAGTGTTGGACATATATCCTCAATCTCATATGAGAATAATAATCATTGCTACATGCTTGTGCATTTAAGAGGAGTCCATTATCTGTTGTCCATGTTGTCCCGGTATGGATGTCTAAGTTGAGAATAATCAAAAGCGAGAAATCCGAAATGCGAGCTTTCTCCTTAGACCTTTGTACAGGCGGCATGGAGGTACCCCTTTGTGACACTTGGTTGAAACATGGCATGCGAAGATCCGGTAGTCCAAGCTAAGTAGGACGAGGTGCGGACACTATTAGTATACTATGCATGAGGCTTGCAACTTGTAAGATATAATTTACATAACTCATATGCTTTATTACTACCGTTGACAAAATTGTTTCATGTTTTCAAAATAAAAGCTCTAGCACAAATACAAGCAATCGATGCTTTCCTTTTGAAGGACCTTTCTTTTACTTTTATTGTTGAGTCAGCTTTACCTATCTCCCTCCACCTTAAGAAGCAAACACTTGTGTGAACTGTGCATTGATTCCTACATACTTGCATATTGCACTTGTTATATTACTTTATGTTGACAATATCCATGAGATATACATGTTATAAGTTGAAAGCAACTGCTGAAACTTAATCTTCCTATGTGTTGCTTCAATACCTTTACTTTGATTTATTGCTTTATGAGTTAACTCTTATGCAAGACTTATTGATGCCTGTCTTTAAGTACTATTCATGAAAAGTCTTTGCTATATGATTCACTTGTTTACTCATGTCATTACCTTTGTTTTGATCGCTGCATTCATTACATATGTTTACAAATAGTATGATCAAGATTATGATGGCATGTCACTTCAGAAATTATCTTTGTTATCGTTTTACTCGCTCGGGACGAGCGGAACTAAGCTTGGGGATGCTGATACGTCTCCAACGTATCGATAATTTCTTATGTTCCATGCTACTTTATTGATGATACCTACATGTTTTATGCACACTTTATGTCATATTTGTGCATTTTCTGGAACTAACCTATTAACAAGATGCCGAAGAGCCAGTTGCTGTTTTCTGCTGTTTTTGGTTTCAGAAATCCTAGTAACGAAATATTCTCGGAATTGGACGAAATCAACGCCCAGATTCCTATTTTGCCCGGAAGCATCCAGAACACCCGAGAGCCACCAGAGGGGGGCCCTGTGGGCCCCAGATGATAGGGTGGCGCGGCCAGGGCCTGGGCCGCGCCCCCCTATGGTGTCGGCGCCCCTTCGACCCTCTGACGCTGCCCTTCCGCCTATATAAAGCCCCTGCATCGAAAACCCTTACAGAAAAAGCCACGGTACGCGAAACCTTCCAGAGCCGCCGCCATCGCGAAGCCAAGATCTGGGGGACATGAGTCTCTGTTCCGGCACCCTGCCGGAACGGGGAAGTGCCTCCGGAAGGCTTCTCCATCGACACCGCTGCCATCTCCACCGCCATCTTCATCACCGCTGCTGCTCCCATGAGGAGGGAGTAGTTCTCCATCGAGGCTCGGGGCTGTACCGGTAGCTATGTGGTTCATCTCTCTCCTATGTACTTCAATACAATAATCTCATGAGCTGCCTTACATGATTGAGATTCATATGATGATGCTTGTAATCTAGATGTCATTGTGCTAGTCAAGTGAGTTTTACTTATGTGATCTCCGGAGACTCCTTGTCCCACGTATGTAAAGGTGACAAGTGTGTGCACCGTGTGGGTCTCTTAGGCTATATTTCACGGAATACTTATTCACTGTTATGAATGGCATAGTGAAGTGCTTATTTATATCTCTTTATGATTGCAATGTGTTTTGTATCACAATTTATCTATGTGCTACTCTAGTGATGTTATTAAAGTAGTTTTATTCCTCCTACACGGTGTAATGGTGACGATGTGTGCACTCGTGTTAGTACATGGTTTATGCTATGATCATGATCTCTTGTAGATTGTGAAGTTAACTATTGCTATGATAGTATTGATGTGTATTATTCGTCCTACATAAGCATGAAGGTGACAGTGTGCATGCTATGTTAGTACTTGGTTTAGTCGTATCGATCGTTCATGCACTCTAAGGTTATTTAAATATGAACATTGAATTGTGGAGCTTGTTAACTCCGGCATTGAGGGTTCGTGTAATCCTACGCAATGTGTTCATCATCCAACAAGAGAGTGTAGAGTATGCATTTATCTATTCTCGTTATGTGATCAAAGTTGAGAGTGTCCACTAGTGAAAGTCTAATCCCTAGGCCTTGTTCCTAAATATCGCTATCGCTGCTTGTTTACTCGTTTTATCGCGTTACTACTCGTCAACGTTATCGATGTCTACGGGAGCTTCTATTCTTGTAGACGAGTGTTGGGCCTCCAAGAGCGAGAGGTTTGTAGAACAGACAGCAAGTTTCCCTTAAGTGGATTACCCAAGGTTTATCGAACTCGGGGAGGAAGAGGTCAAAGATATCCCTCTCAAGCAACCCCGTAATCACAAAGCAAGAAGTCTCTTGTGTCCCCAACACACCAAATACCCTTGTCGGGTGTATAGGTGCACTAGTTCGGCGAAGAGATAGTGAAATACAAGTAATATGGATGTATATGAGTGGTAATAGCAATCTGAATAAAATATGGCAGCGAGTAAACATGCAACAAAACAATAAACAAACGGAGATTCGATGCTTGGAAGCAAGGCCTAGGGATCCTGCTTTCACTAGTGGACACTCTCAACAATGATCACATAATAGGACTACTCTACACTCTTTTGTTGGATGATGAACGCATTGCGTAGGATTACACGAACCCTCAATGCCGGAGTTAACAAGCTCCACAATGCAATGTTCATATTTAAATAACCTTAGAGTGCAAGATAGATCAACATAATTACACCAAGAACTAACATAGCATGCACACTATCACCATCATGCATATGTAGGAGGAATAATACACATCAATACCATCATAGCAATAATTAACTTCATAATCTACAAGAGATCATAATCATAGCCTACGCCAAGTACTCACACGGTGCACACACTATCACCATTACACACGTGGAGGAGGAATAGAGTACTTTAATAACATCACTAGAGTAGCACATAGACGATATTCAACTAGATCACATAAAGAGAGAGATGAACCACATAGCTACAGCGGAGCCCTCAGCCCCGGGGTGAATTACTCCCTCCTCATCATGGAGGCAGCGATGGCGGTGAAGATGGCGGTGGAGACGGCGGTGGAGACGACTCCGGGGCAATTCCCCGTCCGGCAGGGTGCCGGAACGAGACTTCGTCCCCCGAATCTTGATTTCGCGATGGCGGCGGCTCCGGGAAGGTTTTCCGTATCGTGGCTCTCGGCATCGGGGGTTTCGCGACGGAAGCTTTAAGTAGGCGGAGGGTCAACGCGAGGGGCCACACGAGGGGCCCGAGGGCTAGGTCGGCGCGGCCAAGGCCTCGGGCCGCGCCGCCCTACCCTCCGGCCTCCTCGTGGCCCCACTTCGTTAGGTCTTCGGTCTTCTGGAAGCTTCGTGCAAAATAGGACCCCGGGCGAAAGTTTCGTCCAATTCCGAGAATATTTCTTTACTAGGATTTCTGAAACCAAAAACAGCAGAAAACAAGAATCGGCTCTTCGGCATCTTGTTAATAGGTTAGTTCCGTAAAATGCATAAATATGACATATAATGTGCATAAAACATGTAGGTATCATCAATAAAGTAGCATGGAACATAAGAAATTATCGATACGTTGGAGACGTATCAAGCATCCCCAAGCTTAGTTCTGCTCGTCCCGAGCAGGTAAAACGATAACAAAGATAATTTCTGAAGTGACATGCCATCATAATCTTGATCATACTATTTGTAAACATATGTAATGAATGCAGCGATCAAAGCAAAGGTAATGACATGAGTAAACAAGTGAATCATATGACAAAGACTTTTCATGAATAGTACTTCAAGACAAGCATCAATAAGTCTTGCATAAGAGTTAACTCATAAAGCAATAAATCAAAGTAAAGGTGTTGAAGCAACACATAGGAAGATTAAGTTTCAGCGGTTGCTTTCAACTTGTAACATGTATATCTCATGGATATTGTCAACATAAAGTAATATAACAAGTGCAATATGCAAGTATGTAGGAATCAATGCACAGTTCACACAAGTGTTTGCTTCTTAGGTGGAAGGAGATAGGTAAACCGACTCAACAATAAAAGTAAAAGAAAGGTCCTTCAAGAGGAAAGCATCGATTGCTGTATTTGTGCTAGAGCTTTTATTTTGAAAACATGAAACAATTTTGTCAACGGTAGTAATAAAGCATATGAGTTATGAAAATTATATCTTACAAGTTGCAAGCCTCATGCATAGTATACTAATAGTGCCCGCACCTCGTCCTACTTAACTTGGACTACCGGATCTTCGCATGCCATGTTTCAACCAAGTGTCACAAAGGGGTACCTCCATGCCGCCTGTACAAAGGTCTAAGGAGAAAGCTCGCATTTCGGATTTCTCGCTTTTGATTATTCTCAACTTAGACATCCATACCGGGACAACATGGACAACAGATAATGGACTCCTCTTAAATGCACAAGCATGAAGCAATGATTATTGTTCTCATATGAGATTGAGGATATATGTCCAAAACTGAAACTTCAACCATGGTTCATGGCTTTAGTTAGCGGCCCAATGTTCTTCTCTAACAATTTTTTGCATGCTCCAACCACTAAAATGATAGACCTTCAGACAAGACGGACATGCATAGCAACTCACATGATATTCAACAATAGTTGATGGCGTTCCCCAGAAGCATGGTTATCGCACAACAAGCAACTTAATAAAATATAAAATGCATAAGTACATATTCAATACTACGATAGTTTTTAAGGCTATTTTGTCCCATGAGCTATATATTGCATAGGTGGATGATGGAATTTTAAAGGTAGCACTCAAGCAATTTACTTTGGAATGGTGGAGAAATACCATGTAGTAGGTAGGTATGGTGGACACAAATGGCATAGTAGTTGGCTCAAGGATTTTGGATGCATGAGAAGTATTCCCTCTCGATACAAGGTTTAGGCTAGCAAGGTTATTTGAAGCAAACTCAAGGATGAACAAGTGCAGCAAGACTCACATAAAAGACATATTGTAAACATTATAAGACTCTACACTGTCTTCCTTGTTGTTCAAAACTCAATACTAGATATTATCTAGACCTTAGAGAAACCAAATATGCAAATCAAATTTTAGCAAGCTCTATGTATTTCTTCATTAATGGGTGCAAAGCATATGATGCAAGAGCTTAAACATGAGCACAACAATTACCAAGTATCACATTATCCAAGACATTTTAGAATTACTACATGTAGCATTTTCCAATTCCAATCATATAACAATTTAACGAAGAAGAAACTTCGCCTTGAACATTATGAGTAAAGCCTAAGGACACATGTGTCCATATGCAACAGCGGAGCGTGTCTCTCTCCCACAAAGTGAATGCTAGGATCCATCTTATTCAAACAAAAACAAAAACGAAAACAAACCGACGCTCCAAGTAAAGAACACAAGATGTGATTGAATAAAAATATAGTTTCAGGGGAGGAACTCGATGATGTTGTCGATGAAGAAGGGGATGCCTTGGGCATCCCCAAGCTTAGACGCTTGAGTCTTCTTAAAATATGCAGGGGTGAACCACGGGGGCATCCCCAAGCTTAGAGCTTTCACTCCTCTTGATCATAGTATATCATTCTCCTCTCTTGACCCTTGAAAACTTCCTTCACACCAAACTTCAAGCAAACTCATTAGAGGGTTAGTGCACAATTAATAATTCACTCATTCAGAGGTGACACAATCATTATTTTCACTTCTGGACATTGCATAATGCTACTGGACATTAGTGGATCAAAGAAATAAATCCAACATAGCAAAAGAGGCAATGCGAAATAAAAGGCAGAATCTGTCAAAAACAGAACAGTCCGTAAAGACGAATTTAGTAATGGCACCAGACTTGCTCAAATGGAAAAACTCAAAACTAATGAAAGTTGCGTACATATCTGAGGATCACGCTCGTAAATTGGCAGATTTTTTCGAATTTTCTACAGGGAACTGTGCCCAGATTCGTGACAGACAGCAATGCTGTTTCTGCGCAGCGATCCCAAATATAACATCAACTTTGACATAGAAACTTTACTTGGCACAAAAACATGATAAGGAGAGGTTGCTACAGTAGTAAACAACTTCCAAGACACAAATATAAAACAAAGTACTGTAGCAAAATAACACATGGGTTATCTCCCAAGAAGTTCTTTCTTTATAGCCATTAAGATGGGCTCAAGCAATTTTGGTGATGCACCCGCAAGAAATAGTATTTGAAGCAAAAGAGAGCTTCAAGAGGCAATTCAAAACACATTTAAGCCTAACATGCTTCCTATGCAGAAGAATCTTATACACAAATGAATTCATGAAGAGCAAAGTGACAAGCATAAGAGGATAAAACACGAGTAACTTAAAGATTCTCAACATAAAGAGGGGAAACTTAATATTATTAAGATGCATATAACTATATTTCCCTCTCTCATAATAACTTTCAGTAGCATCATTGATGAAATCCACAATATACTCGTCACTTAAAACATTCTTATCATGGTTCATATGCATAGAAGTATCATTAATTTTGGCATAAGAAGAGTTATTCTCATTAATAGTAATTGGAGCAAGATTATTATCAAGAATTTGAACATGGTAAACAAGTTGCATATTAAAAGAATTGTTTTTGGTAATCCAATCATGACTATGACAAGTTTCATAAGGATAATTGTAACATGTGTCATATACATCTCTATAGCAATTATCTAAACCAGAATATGTAATATCATCATTTTCACTAAAAGTAGAAGTCTCAAATATAGGATCTTCAAGCACAACATCCCCAAGCTTAGGGCTTTCAATATCATCGTTTAAGGGGACATGAATAATGCTATCATCATTACTTTCATAATCAGTACCAAAGAGATTTTCAATATCAAAGGCAGTGTGTTCATCCAAATCATGATCACTAATATGGGTAAAGGGTATAGGAAGATTATCGTACTCAGATTCATTATCATAATAATCATTAGGCGCAACATACTTACAGTTACCTATTGTTACCTCATACACGCGGGGATATGCCATTGCCTCTTTCTCTTTATTCTCTTTCTTCTTCTTCTTCTTCTTCGTTCCCTTCTTCTTCTTCTTTTCCTTCTCCTTGCTTCCTTCTTTAGGAGGAAGAGGCTTGAAGGGTGGCTTGTCCGCATAACCTGATTTACTTTTAGAAACAATAGAAGAAACTTGGGAGGATCCCTCCTTTTCATTAATTAATTGAAAACACACAGCGGTCCTATTATATTTTGGCAAGGTGTCATCTTCTAAAATATTCCGTATGTAAGTATTTGTATGGCAATTATTAATGCAGTAAGAAAGACAACCATGCAGGACATCATCAATATCAAGATCGTTAATATTTAACAAAGAAATTTTTCTTGATAACTCTTCACACTTCAAAAATAAGGTAAGTTCATCATGCTGATTAGGAATAATTTCATCATCACAATACAAATTTGCAGCACTCATGGGGTTTGAATTATCATTGGAGGAACATTGAAAATTAAAATGACCAACTCTATGGCAAAGTTCACAAATAAAAGGATAGAGGGCACACACTTTTTCTCCAAGATCATCTAGAGCTCTAGACCACTTTCTAGTTTTTTCATTTCTGTGATGGATACAATATTCATCTTCTATTTGATTAATCCCACAAGGTCTATGTATTCCGCAAAAATTAACATGCTTATAGGAAATAGCATTCTTAGGAGTTTGAGCATGCTTATTGCAATTATTAACAACAATGTCATTCTTCATGCAAGCCTCTTTAAAAGGTTCATGATACTTATCAAAATTCTTTTTAGGCAATTCTAAATGAGAAGCAAAGGCTTTATAAAGATTTGCAGCAACTTGAGAGTCAAGACCATAAGTAGCACTCATATTTCGAAATTTATCAGTATTCATAAAAGTTTCAATGCATTCATAATCATAGTTTATACCGACTCTTTACCCTTGTCGTTCTCCCAATCTTCAGCGTTCTCCTTAATCCGATCAAGAAGGTCCCTTTTAAACTCTTCTTTATTGCTCGTGAATGATCCGGAACAAGTAGTATCCAAGCAAGGTCTTATCTTGAAAAGAAAGTCTTGCATAGAAATTATCAATGATGATATTACCTGGAAGCTCATGATTGGGGCATTTGAGCATTAAAGTCTTCAATCTCTCCCATGCTTGGGCAATACTCTCTCCAACATGAGGCCAAAAATTATATATATGGTTTCGATCTTTGTGAATTTCACTTGGAGGATAGAACTTGGAATAAAATAGAGGCACAATATCCTTCCAATCAAGAGAGCGCCCGTCCTTCAATAGTTTATACCAATGCGCCGCTTCACCAGATAGCGACATAACAAATAATTTCTTTCTAACTTCATCCATTGAAATACCCGCACACTTGAATAACCCGCATAATTCATGCAAAAACAAGTAAATGATTCCTAGGATTGACAGTTCCATCCCCTTCATAGCGGTTATCCATAACACGTTCAATAATTTTCATAGGTATTTTATACGGAATACTTTCAGCAGGTGGATTTAAAATATCGAAGCATCATTAAAGTTATCGCATATGGGAGATAAAGCATTATCGAACAAAATATTTCTTCCAAAGCGGAGGAGCTAAAAAGATTATTTTTATGTAAACCAGACTTCCCCAAGCTTAGACTTCTTCATAGCATTAGCAGTAATTGCATTCATACTAATAACATTGCTACTATCATGTAAATAAGGTTCCATAGGTTTTTTAATTTTTGTATCAAACCATCCATGTCTTAAATCAGGAAATAGAATAAGAAGCTCTTTGTTGTCCATTATGCCTAACTAGTGTAAACAAGAAACAAAATGTCGTAATTGCAGAGTCTAAAGGAAATAGCTTCGAGCACACACACAATGGCGCCGAAAAGTACTCGTTACTCGGAACCGAAGTATGAGAGCCTTTTACCTTTCCTCCCGGCAACGGTGCCGTAAAAGTGCTTGATGTCTACGGGAGCTTCTATTCTTGTAGACAGTGTTGGGCCTCCAAGAGCGAGAGGTTTGTAGAACAGCAGCAAGTTTCCCTTAAGTGGATTACCCAAGGTTTATCGAACTCGGGGAGGAAGAGGTCAAAGATATCCCTCTCAAGCAACCCCGTAATCACAAAGCAAGAAGTCTCTTGTGTCCCCAACACACCAAATACCCTTGTCGGGTGTATAGGTGCACTAGTTCGGCGAAGAGATAGTGAAATACAAGTAATATGGATGTATATGAGTGGTAATAGCAATCTGAATAAAATATGGCAGCGAGTAAACATGCAACAAAACAATAAACAAACGGAGATTCGATGCTTGGAAGCAAGGCCTAGGGATCCCGCTTTCACTAGTGGACACTCTCAACAATGATCACATAATAGGACTACTCTACACTCTTTTGTTGGATGATGAACGCATTGCGTAGGATTACACGAACCCTCAATGCCGGAGTTAACAAGCTCCACAATGCAATGTTCATATTTAAATAACCTTAGAGTGCAAGATAGATCAACATAATTACACCAAGAACTAACATAGCATGCACACTATCACCATCATGCATATGTAGGAGGAATAATACACATCAATACCATCATAGCAATAATTAACTTCATAATCTACAAGAGATCATAATCATAGCCTACGCCAAGTACTCACACGGTGCACACACTATCACCATTACACACGTGGAGGAGGAATAGAGTACTTTAATAACATCACTAGAGTAGCACATAGACGATATTCAACTAGATCACATAAAGAGAGAGATGAACCACATAGCTACAGCGGAGCCCTCAGCCCCGGGGTGAATTACTCCCTCCTCATCATGGAGGCAGCGATGGCGGTGAAGATGGCGGTGGAGACGGCGGTGGAGACGACTCCGGGGCAATTCCCCGTCCGGCAGGGTGCCGGAACGAGACTTCGTCCCCGAATCTTGATTTCGCGATGGCGGCGGCTCTGGAAGGTTTTCCGTATCGTGGCTCTCGGTACTGGGGGTTTCGCGACGGAAGCTTTAAGTAGGCGGAGGGTCAACGCGAGGGGCCACACGAGGGGCCCAGGGGCTAGGTCGGCGCGGCCAAGGCCTGGGCCGCGCCGCCCTACCCTCTGGCCTCCTCGTGGCCCCACTTCGTTAGGTCTTCGGTCTTCTGGAAGCTTCGTGCAAAAATAGGACCCTGGGCGAAAGTTTCGTCCAATTCCGAGAATATTTCTTTACTAGGATTTCTGAAACCAAAAACAACGTAGAAACAAAGAATCGGCTCTTCGGCATCTTGTTAATAGGTTAGTTCCAGAAAATGCATAAATATGACATATAATGTGCATAAAACATGTAGGTATCATCAATAAAGTAGCATGGAACATAAGAAATTATCGATACGTTGGAGACGTATCAGTTACTACTTCTTGTTTACTTCCTACAATATTACTACCATCAACTGCACGCCAGTGAGCTATTTTCTGGCGCCATACTACTGCTCATATTCATTCATACCACTTGTATTTCACTATCTCTTCGCCGAACTAGTACACCTATTAGGTGTGTTGGGGACACAAGAGACTTCTTGCTTTGTGGTTGCAGTGGTTGCATGAGAGGGATATCTTTGACCTCTTCCTCCCTGAGTTCGATAAACCTTGGGTAATCCACTTAAGGGAAACTTGCTGCTGTTCTACAAACCTCTGCTCTTGGAGGCCCAACACTGTCTACAAGAATAGAAGCACCCGTAGACATCAGCTAGCTATCTGGGAATCCATGCGGCTTCCTGCGCTGTCCCGCTGAATCCGCCGGAAACTGACCGGATTTAAACTAGGGGTACACTTTTCATCGCTTAATAAATTTCGGTAAAAATGTTTTTATGTCTATGATACATCACTTGATGTGAGAAATGTTTTCCGTTTAGCGTGATGGTGAACAGGTGCACCAGCACGCCCGGTACAGCCATACCGCATCTCCGTGGGGACCCGTTTTGGCCAAATAGCAATTTAAACGAAGTCAGAAAATCCCTTGGAGCCGCATGACATCATTTTATGTGTCCTAGTAACCACTCCAAAAGTCAGAATTAGAATACGGCCATTATTTTGGAAAACCCTTCACAAACAGGGCTATCGCGTCTGGAGTTCTATGGATTTTAGGGCAATTGAGTAGGAAACGGCTTGTGACACCGCATAGTTTGTCGGAACGAGGCCATATTTGGCACGTGTGTGGTCCCTGGGAAGGAAGGCATGGCCCCGGGAGTGGATTTCCAATCCGACCCATGGGCGATGGTTTTTTCATTTTCGGGGTGCCAAAACGAGTTTTTTTGTGAAGCAGCTACATTGGGCGTATTTTAGTATTTCGCGAGACCTCCGTGTAGTGGTAGGACACCGCCACCGCACCACATATGACATGCCATATGCGCACGCAAGCTATCTGGGAATCCCTGTGACTTCCTGCGGTGTCCCGCCGAATCCGCTGGAAACTGACCGGATTTAAAATAGGGGTACACTTTCTGTCGCTCAATAAATTGCACGAAAAATGGTTTTAGGTCTATAGCACATCACATTATGTGCTAATTTTTTCCCGGTACGGCCATTTCGCAGGTCCCGAGGGGGGCGTTTTGGCCAGTGATACGTCTCCAACGTATCTATAATTTTTTATGTTCCATGCTACTTTTATGACAATACTCACATATTTTATACATACTTTACATCATTATTATGCATTTTCCGGCACTAACCTATTAACAAGATGCCGAAGCGCCGCTTGTCGTTTTCGCTGTTTTTGGTTTCATAAATCCTACAAAGGAAATATTCTCGGAATTGGACGAAATAACCGCCCAGGGTCTTATTTTTCCACGAAGCTTCCAGAAGACCGAAAGGGATACGAAGTGGGGCGACGAGGCGCCGCCACCATAGGGCCGCACGGCCAGAGGGGGGGCCGCGCCGCCCTATGGTGTGGGCCCCTCGCCAGCCCTCCAACCCTACCCTTCCGCCTACTTATAGCCTTCGTCGCGAAAACGCCTGTACCGAGAGCCACGATACGGAAATACTTCCAGAGACGCCAATCCCATCTCGGGGGATTCAGGAGATCGCCTCCGGCACCCTGCCGGAGAGGGGAATCATCACCGGAGGGCTCCACATCATCATGCCCGCCTCCGGATTGATGCGTGAGTAGTTCATCCTTGGACTATGGGTCCATAGCAGTAGCTAGATGGTTGTCTTCTCCTCTTGTGCTATCATGTTTAGATCTTGTGAGCTGCCTAACATGATCAAGATCATCTATTTGTAATGCTACATGTTGTCTTTGGTGGGTTCCGATGAATATAGAATATTATGTCAAGTTGATTATCAATCTATCATATATGTGTTGTTTATGTTCTTGCATGCTCTCCGTTGCTAGTAGAGGCCTCGCCAAGTTGATACTTGTAACTCCAAGAGGGGGTATTTATGCTCGATAGTGGGTTCATGCCTCCATTGAATCGGGACAGCTGACGAAAGTTCTAAGGTTGTGGATGTCGTTGCTACTAGGGATAAAACATCAATGCTTTGTCTAAGGATATTTGTGTTGATTACATTACGCACCGTACTTAATGCAATTGTTCGTTGTTTGCAACTTAATACCGGAGGGGTGCGGATGCTAACCCGAAGGTGGACTATTTAGGCATAGATGCATGCTGGATGGCGGTCTATGTTCTTTATCGTAATGCCCTGATTAAATCTCATAGTGATCATCATGATATGTATTGAATCTTTATTTTTCAATTGCCCGCCTGTATTTTGTTCACTCAGCATGTTATTTATCTTATTGGAGAGACACCACTAGTGAATTGTGGACCCCGGTCCATTCTTTTACATCTGAATACAATCTACTGCAATCATTGTTCTCTCATCGTTCTTTGCAAACAAACATCATCTTCCACACTATACGTTTAATGCTTTGTTTTCAGCAAGCCGGTGAGATTGACAACCTCATCGTTACGTTGGGGCAAAGTATCTTGATTGTGTTGTGCAGGTTCCACGTTGGCGCCGGTTTCACTGGTGTTGCGCCGCACTACACTCCTCCACCAACAACCTTCATGTGTTCCTTGACTCCTACTGGTTCGATAATCTTGGTTTCTTACTGAGGGAAAACTTGCTGCTGTACGCATCACACCTTCCTCTTGGGGTTCCCAACGAACGTGTGCTTCACGCGTGTCAAGCTCTTTTTCTGGCGCCGTTGCTGGGGAGATCAAAACACGCTGCAAGGGGAGTCTTTGATGCGTGTAGTTGACACGTCCGTTGGGAACCCCAAGAGGAAGGTGTGATACGCACAGTAGCAAGTTTCCCTCAGTAAGAAACCAAGGTTTAATCGGACCAGTAGGAGTCAAGAAGCACGTTGAAGGTTGATGGTGGCGAAATGTGATGCGGCGCAACACCAGGGATTCCGGCGCCAACGTGGAACCCGCACAACACAACCAAAGTACTTTGCCCCAACGAAACAAGTGAGGTTGTCAATCTCACCGGCTTGCCGTAACAAAGGATTAACCGTATTGTGTGGAAGATGATAGTTTGCGAAGAAAACAAGAAAACAAGTATTGCAAGAGATTGTATGCGATGTAAAGAATAGGACCGGGGTCCACAGCTCACTAGAGATGTCTCTCCCATAAGATAAAAGCATGTTGGGTGAACAAATTACAGATCGGGCAATTGACAAATAGAAAAGGGCATAACAATGCATATACATGATATGATAAATATAGTGAGATTTAATTGGGCATTACGACAAAGTACATAGACCGCTATCCAAGCATGCATCTATGCCTAAAAAGTCCACCTTCAGAGTTATCATCCGAACCCCTTCCAGCATTAAGTTGCAAGCAACAGTACAATTGCATTAAGTATGGTGCGTAATGTAATCAACAACTACATCCTTAGACATAGCATCAATGTTTTATCCCTAGTGGCAACAACACATCCACAACCTTAGAACTTTCTCGTCACCGTCCCGCATTTAATGGAGGCATGAACCCACTATCGAGCATAAATACTCCCTCTTGGAGTTAAGAGCAAAAACTTGGCCGCAGCCTCTACTAATAACGGAGAGCATGCAAGATCATAAACAACACATAAGTAATAGATTGATAATCACCATAACATAGTATTCTCTATCCATCGGATCCCGACAAACACAACATATAGTATTACAGTATAGATGATCTTGATCATGTTAGGCAGCTCACAAGATCCAACAATGAAGCACAATTAGGAGAAGACGACCATCTAGCTACCGCTATGGACCCATAGTCCAGGGGTGAACTACTCACTCATCACTCCGGAGGCGACCATGGCGATGAAGAGTCCTCCAGGAGATGATTCCCTCTCCGGCAGGTGCCGGAGGCGATCTCCTGAATCCCCCGAGATGGGATTAGCGGCGGCGGCGTCTCTGGAAGGTTTTCCGTATCGTGGCTCTCGGTACAGAGGGTTTCGCGACGAAGACTTTAAGTAGGCGGAAGGGCAACGCGGGGGGCCACACGAGGGCCCCACACACCAGGCCGGCGCGGCCAGGGCATGGGCCGCGCCGCCCTAGTGTGGCGGCGCCTCGTGGCCCCACTTCCTTTCCCCCTCGGTCTTCTGGAAGCTTCGTGCAAAAATAGGACCCTGGGCGTTGATTTCGTCCAATTCCGAGAATATTTCCTTACTAGGATTTCTGAAACCAAAAACAGCGATAAAACAGCGAATCGGCTCTTCGGCATCTTGTTAATAGGTTAGTGCCGGAAAATGCGTAAATACGACATATAATGTGTATAAAACATGTACATATCATCAATAATGTAGCATGGAACATAAGAAATTATCGATACGTCGGAGACGTATCAGTCTTCCACATCCAATCTCTTTACTTTGTTTTTGTCTTGCTTTACTTTACTTTATTTACTGTCTTGTTTGCTTTATATTAAAAAACACAAAAAAATTAGTTGCTTTACTTCCTGTCTTGTTTACTTGCTCTATATCAAAACACACAAAAAATAAGTTACTTTTCTTTACTTTATTTTATTCTGTTTGCTTAGTTTACTTTTATTACTACTACAATGGGTACTCCTGAAAATACTAAGTTGTGTGATTTCACTAGCACAAATAATAATGATTTTATAAGTACTCCTATTGCTCCACCTCGCTACTACAAAGCAGAATTCTATGAAATTAAACCCGCTTTACTCGAATCTTGTTATGAGAGAGCAATTTTCTCGGTGTTAGTACCGATGATGCCGCTGCCCATCTTAATAATTTTGTTGAACTTTGTGAAATGCAAAAGTATAAGGATATAGATGGTGATATTATAAAACTGAAATTGTTTCCTTTCTCACTAACAGGAATAGCTAAAGATTGGTTGCTTTCTTTGCCTAAGAATAGTATTGATTCATGGACTAAATGTAAAGATGCTTTTATTGGTAAATATTATCCTCCTGCTAAGATTATATCTTTGAGAAGTAGCATTATGAATTTTAAGCAATTTGATAATGAACATGTTGCTCAAGCATGGGAGAGAATGAAATCTTTGGTAAAGAATTTCCCTACCCATGGACTAACTACTTGGATGATCATCCAAACCTTTTATGCAGGATTGAGTTTTTCCTCAAGGAACGTATTGGATTCAGCTGATGGAGGTATTTTTATGTCCATCACCTTAGGCGCCGCAACAAATCTTCTTGATGATATGATGATCAATTACTCTGAAGGGCACACTGAAAGAACTCCTCAAGGTAAGAAGGTAAATTCTTTTGAAGAAACCTCTTCTTTGGGTGATAAGATTGATGCTATTATGTCTATGCTTGCAAATGGTAGATCTCATATTGATCCTAATAATGTTACTTTAGCTTCATTGGTTGCTCAAGAAGAAAATGTTGATGTGAATTTCATTAAGAATAATAATTTCAACAACAACTATAGGCCATATCCTTCTAATAATGGTAGTGGTTATGGTTATTCTTATGGTGGATCTGTTTTGCCTAGTGAGGAAAAAATATTGGAAATTGAAAGAACCACTAAGAGCTTTATGCAATCACAATATGAGCAAAATCAATTGTTTACTAAAACGATGAATGAACAATCTGCCTTGTTGAAGAATATAGGAAATCAACTTGAAAATTTGAATATTGAAATTTCTGGTTTGCAAACTAAACTTTCAAATGCTGAAAATCGAATCTCATATATGTCTGAATCACAATCTTCTTTAATTAATAAAATGGCTGCTAAACCTGAGGATAATGATAAAAAAATTCTTGCTACAACAAATGCCATCCAAGTTCGAATTAATGATAATATAAGAATGTTAGCTGAATTGCATGCTAGGTGGGATAGAGAAGAAAAAGAAAAACTTGGTAAAGAGAATAATGTAGCTAAAGTTTGGACTATTACCACCACTAGTAATGTTGATTCTTCACATGTTGCTAAACCTCCTACTATTAATGGTAAAATAATTGGTGTTGACAATGTTTCTACTCCTAGTGCAAAGCGTGCAAAATTGCCTGAAACTGCTGAAACTGTTTGTGATAATAGTGCTGAAATTTTTCAGAATGCTGTAGATCATAATGATTTAGATTTTGATGATTGTCATATTACTGAAGTTATTAAGTTCCTACAAAAACTTGCTAGAAGTCCTAATGCTAGTGCTACAAATTTAGCCTTTACAAAACATATTACAAATGCTCTCATTAAAGCTAGGGAAGAGAAATTAAAACTTGAAGCTTCTATTCCTAGGAAGTTGGAAGATGGTTGGGAGCCCATCATTAAGATGAAATTCAATGATTTTGAATGTAATGCTTTATGTGATCTTGGTGCAAGTATTTCTGGTATGCCTAAGAAAATTTATGATATGCTTGACTTGCCACAATTGAAAAATTGTTATTTGGATGTTAATCTTGCTGATAATTCTCTAAAGAAACCTTTGGGGAGGATTGATAATGTTCGCATTACGGTTAACAATAACCTTGTCCCCGTTGATTTTGTTGTCTTGGGAAGACCCTTTCTTCGAACTGTTGGTGTTGTTATTGATATGAAAGAAGGAAATATTAAGTATCAATTTCCTCTCAAGAAAGGTATGGAACACTTCCCTAGAAAGAGAATGAAGTTGCCTTTTGATTCTATTATTAGAACAAATTATGATGTTGATGCTTCTTCTCTAGATAATACTTGATTTGCACTTTCTGCGCCTAGCTGAAAGGCGTTAAAGAAAAGCACTTCTTGGGAGATAACCCATGTTTTATTTTACTACTTTATTGTTGAGTCTTGAAAGTTGTTACTACTGTAGCAACCTCTCCTTATCATGTTTTTGTGCCAAGTAAAGTCTCTATGGTAAAGTTGATGCTAGATTTGGATTACTGCGCAGAAATTTTTTTGCTGTCTGTCACGAATTTGCGTAGATCTCTCTGTAGAAAAATCAAATAAATCTGCCAATTTACGTGC
This sequence comes from Lolium rigidum, assembly GCF_022539505.1. Classification (NCBI taxonomy): domain Eukaryota; kingdom Viridiplantae; phylum Streptophyta; class Magnoliopsida; order Poales; family Poaceae; genus Lolium; species Lolium rigidum. The sequence continues at coordinate 90,755,234 of NC_061510.1, forward strand.
GTGATCCTAAGATATGTACGCAACTTTCATTAGTTTTGAGTTTTTCCGTTTGAGCAAGTTAAGTGCCTCTGAAAATTCGTCTTTACGGACTGTTCTGTTTTGACAGATTCTGCCTTTTATTTCGCATTGCCTCTTTTGCTATGTTGAATGGGTTTCTTTGTTCCATAAATTTTCAGTAGCTTTGTGCAATGTCCAGAAGTGTTAAGAATGATTATGTCACCTCTGAATGTATGAATTTTTGATTATGCACTAACCCTCTAATGAGTTTGCTTTAAGTTTGGTGTAGAGGAAGTTTTCAAAGGTCAAGAGAAGAGGATGATACAATATGATCAAGAAGAGTGAAAGGTCTAAGCTTGGGGATGCCCCCGTGGTTCATCCCTGCATATTTTAAGAAGACTCAAGCATCTAAGCTTGGGGATGCCCAAGGCATCCCCTTCTTCATCGACAACTTATCAGGTCACTTCTAGTGAAACTATATTTTTATTCCATCACATCTTATGTTCTTTACTTGGAGCGTCCGTTTTTTTTTTGTTTGAATAAAGTTGGATCCCTCCATCCTTGTATTGGAGATATTACGCTCCGCTTTTTCATTTGAACACTTGTGTTCTTAGTTGTGCTTTAATGTTCATGGCGAAGGCTGAAAATTGCTTCGTTGATTGCTATTTGGTTGGAATCAGAAAATGCTTCATATGGTTTGGAATAACTTGATACTTGGCAATTGTTTTGAGCTCTCATAGATCATGTTTAAGCTCTTGCATCATGTAGTTTAATCTATTAGTGGAGAACTACCGTAGAGCTTGTTGAAATTTGGTTTGCATGATTGGTCTCCGTAAGGTCTAGATATTTTCTTGGTGAAGTGTTTGAACAACAAGGAAGACAGTGTAGAGTCTTATAATGCTTGCAATATGTTCTTGTGTAAGTTTTGTTGTACCTGTTCATACTTGTTTTTGCTTCAAACAACCTTGCTAGCCAAAGCCTTGTACTGAGAGGAAATGCTTCTCGTGCATCCAAACATCTTGAGCCAAAACCCATGCCATTTGTGTCCATCATATCTACCTACTATGTGGTATTTTTCTGCCATTCCAAAGTAAATTACTTGAGTGCTACCTTTAAAATTTCATTCCTTTATCTTTGCAATATATAAGTCATGGGAAAATAGCTTAAAAATTATTGTGGTGATGAATATGTAGCTATGTGTCTTAGTTCTTATAAGTTGCTTGTTGAGCGGTAACCATGTTTCTGGGGACGCCATCAACTTTTTACCTTTGTTGGATATCATGTGAGATGCTATGCATGTTCGTATTGTCTGAAGTAATGGTGATTTATCATGATCAAATGGTTTGAGTATGCATATGTTAGAGAAGAACATTGGGCCGCTAACCAAAGCCATGTATCATGGTGGAAGTTTTTAGTTTGGACATTCATCCTAAATCTATTATGAGAATATTATTTGTTGTTGAATGCTTATGCATTAAAGAGGAGTCCATTATTTGTTGTCTATGTTGTCCCGGTATGGATGTCCTAAGTTGAGATCTATTAAAAACGAGAAATCAAATGCGATTGATCTCCTTGGACCTTTGTACAGGCGGCATAGAGGTACCCCTTTGTGACACTTGGTTGAAACATATGTTATGCAATGATAATCAATGTAAATCCAAGCTAATTAGGATAAGGAGCAGGCACTATTGGTATTCTATGCATGAGGCTTGCAACTTGTAGGAAGTATTATGCATAACACATATGAATTATTACTACCGTTGACAAAATTGTTTCTATGTTTTCAAAATAAAAGCTCTAGCACAAAAATAGTAATCCATGCTTCCCTCTGCGAAGGGCCATTCTTTTACTTTATGTTGAGTCAGTCTACCTACTTATTTCTATCTTAGAAGCAAACACTTGTGTTAACTGTGTGCATTGATTCTTACATGATTACTTATTTCACTTGTTATATTACTCTATGTTGACAATTATCCATGAGATATACATGTTACAAGTTGAAAGCAACTGCTGAAACTTAATCATCCTTTGTGTTGCTTCAATGCCTTCTACTTTGAATCTATTGCTTTATGAGTTAGCTCTTATGCAAGTCTTTTTGATACTTTTCTTGAAAGTACTATTCATGAAAAGTTTTGCTATATGATTCATTTGTTTAGTAATTATCTCTTTGTTAGCAATCTATTGCTTTGAATCACACCATTCATCTCATATGCTTTACAATAATGTTGATCAAGATTATGTTGGTAGCATGTGACTTCAGAAATTATTTGTTGTTATCGTTTACCTACTAGAGGGCGAGTAGGAACTAAGCTTCGGGATGCTTGATACGTCTCCAACATATCTATAATTTCTTATGTTCCATGCTACTTTTATGACAATACTCACATCTTTTATACATACTTTACATCATTATTATGCATTTTCCGGCACTAACCTATTAACAAGATGCCGAAGCGCCAGTTGCTGTTTTCTGCTGTTTTTGGTTTCAGAAATCGTACAAAGGAAATATTCTCGGAATTGGACAAAATCAACGCCCAGGGTCTTATTTTTCCACGAATCTTCCAGAAAACCGAAAGGGATACGAAGTGGGGCGACGAGGCGCCGCCACCATAGGGCCGCGCGGCCAGAGGGGGACCCGCGCCGCCCTATGGTGTGGGCCCCTCGCCAGCCCTCCAACCCTACCCTTCCGCCTACTTATAGCTGATGACCCACAAGTATAGGGGGTGTATCGTAGTATCTTCGATAAGTAAGAATGTCGATCCCAACGAGGAGCAGAAGGTGTTGACAGCAGTTTTGATGAAGGATTCACTGTAAATGCTCACAGACAAGTATTCAAGGGGTTTTGATGTAACAGATGAATTAAGTATGAGTAAGTAAAATGCGAGAGAAATAATTGCAGCGAGTGGCCCAATCCTTTTTAGCACAAAGGACAAGCCGGTTTGTTTACTTATAATGACCAAACGTTCTTGAGGACACACGGGGATTTTAGTCTAATGCTTTCGCTTCATGTGGCTTAATAATCTTCATTGTTTTGATAAGTGTTGTGTGGGTGAACCTATGCTAATGCACCGCCCTTCCTAGGACTAATACATACTTGTGATTATACCCCTTGCAAGCATCCGCAACTACAAGAAAGTAATTAAGATAAATCTAACCACAGACCTTAAACTCGAGATCCTACGATCCCTCTTGCATCGATATACTAACGGGGCTTAGGTTTCGTCACTCCGGCAACCCCGCAATTAGCAACCGAATACAAGATGCACTCCCCTAGGCCCATAAATGGTGAAGTGTCGTGTAGTCGACGTTCACACGACACCAATAGAAGAATGACACCACAACTTAAATATCATAACATTGAATATTACTCAACCATAATTCACTACTAGCATTTAGACTTCACCTATGTCCTCAAGAACTAAACGAACTACTCACGAGACATCATATGGAATACAATCAGAGGTGATATGATGATGAATAACAATCTGAACATAAATCTTGGTTCAATGGTTTCACTCAATAGCATCAATAACAAGTAGAGAATAACGCTGGGAGAGTTTCCCCTATCAAACAATCAAGATCCAACCCAAATTGTTACAGCGGTGACGAGGTGCAGCGGTGGTGATGGCGGTGTAGATGGTGGAGATGATGATGATGATGATGGAGATGATGTCCAGCTCGATGACGATGGCGATGGCGTCGATTTCCCCCTCCGGGAGGGAATTTCCCCGGCGGATTCCTGCCCGCCGGAGAGCCCTTTTCTCTCTGGTGCTCTCCGCCCCGCAGAGGCGGCTGTAACTCTTCGTGAGGTTCCCTCTGTGGCTTAGGTCTTCGGGACGAAGGAGTACGCGAAGAAAAGGAGGCGAAAGGGGCTGTGGGGCCCCCAGACGACAGGGTGGCGCGGCCAGGCCATGGGCCGCGCCGGCCTTGCGGTGACCCAGCATACCACTGCATGTTGTAGTATACAAGTCGTTGATATGATCTTCATGAAGGGACTTCTTCACAAATATCACATCCCTCAGAGTGGTACAACAGAAACATTGCAGGTCATAACACTCGATAAAATATTACAAACATGTTCTTAACAAGTTGGTATTCTCACAGGTCCGATGAGAACACCCTACAACATAAGGTACTAGTACAAACCAACCTAGATATGAAAAGAGCTCAGCAACTTATTTAAGTATGCCACTACGCTGCTCGGCTCTATATTACTAAGGTATATCACTACTCCTCCACCTCCATGTCATCGGTTCCGTAGACTATCCCATAGTCTACTCCTTCAACTCCTCCGGTAAGATCAGGTTCCTCGTAGACCAGCTCGTAGCTTCCTTCTGGTGCTCCATCGGTGATGGCCTCCACTGCCGTATCACAGTCTAGCAAGGGTGTCGAAAGAAAGTGAGTACAGAGGTACTCAGCAAGTTCAAAAGAGTAAAAGGTGTTTGATGCACTAGCTACGACCCTCGATCAGAAAATCTTAGGTCAATGCATGTTTCGAAATCATTTCTTCAAAAGGTTTATTTTATTCTGAAAACTATGCCCGTCAGTCTTCACGAGTTGACTAGAACTTCACGGAGTTCCTTTCTGCCGCGTTCGCAGTTCCCTTCCCGAACAGGGAGTGACAGCCACAATTTAATACACTCTGCAGAGGTGCGTTACTTTTCCCATAAGAGATCTCACCCTTTTTGCCATCCGCAGGACTTGCCCCCGTTCACACTTCCTTGGTGTGAGGCCGGGTATAAAGATCCAAGCCCACACCGCCTTCTCCGCGACCCCGCAAACCCACCCTTTTGTCCATCCGTACACCCCGGTAGACATCTCCCGATCATACGGCTTTACCCACGGTGTACGTCGGACAATCCTTCATAGACGGTGGAGCCTCTCATCCAAACGTCCGGATGGGGATTTTAAAGGATTTCCCAACCTACGGCAGTGCCTCCAGCACCCCGCCAGGCTCTATCAAGTCCGTTGGCGTGCGGGAGGGAAAAGATACAACTTGGCTTCCCGCGAGCCATTATAGATCTTATGGTCAACGCGATATGTACGGCGCTAGAATCACTGGACGGCATTGGTACTTAGTCCTAAATGGATAGTACCCTTGCAATGGAACCTCCACCAATCAACACATACCATGGTTCCATTGCCAGCCACATAGTCATATTCAGAATTGGAAAAGTAACATTTCATTTTCAATGCAGGAATGATAAGTCATATAGTTTTGCATTAAATTAATAGAAAATACTCAAATTGACATGAGCAAGGGTGAACTTGCACGTGGATCTGCGAGATAGTGCGGTTCAATGCGTTGGATGGAACCCGGACCTCGGGTTCCGTAAAGAAACATCATTGTCCGTGAAGGACAATGTTATAAAATCCAAATGATGCATGCATGGATGTATTATTTTATGTTGAATCCCTTCACCCCAATGATTTATTACAATTTAGGGTTGAGTTAAGACTTATGCCTTTGGTAGTAATTTGCAATTGTTTTAATGTATAAACCACTTTAATTCACATAAGGTAACATAATTCAAAGTAAAACTACTTTATTTTGGTGATTCATTATTTATTCCAAAATAATTTGAAATAGTAGAGTTGTCTCTATATTTTTGAGAATAAAGAGGAATAGAATATCTTCCTTTGGAAAATACCTTTTTCAAATAGAAATGACTTGGAATAATAGAATTTCATTTTGAAATATTTAAAAATAAGTATTTGAACTTATTTGGGATTTTTCCTTGATTTATTAATACAAGGAAATATAATTTGAAATTCCAAATGTTTATTTTAAATTCATAAAATTCACAAATTGAAATTTGTTCCTTAAATTGTATTTCATATTTTATTCTTATTAAGAATAATTTTTCATTCACCAATCCAATTTTTAATGGATTTTTAGAGTTGTATTTTATTTATTAAAATTTGGTGAAATTCTGGTTATTTTTAAATGTGAATTGACTAAAATACCCCTTCTGGCCCCTATTGGGCCAGCCCACTAATTCTGGCCCACAGGACAGCCCACTAAGGCGTGTCCCTTAACGGGTCGGTGGCGCCGAACGGCCCACCTCACTCGCTCACTCGCTCGTCTCTCACTCGCTCGACCTAACCCTAACCTGCTGCGACGCCCGTGGCGATGGCGTCGCCGCCATGGCCGCCGCCGTGCTCCGGCCAGCTCCGAGCTCCCCCGCCGTAGCCACCTACCAAATCAGAACCGCCGCGCGCAGATCTATCGATCTGGCCGCGTGGTTTTCCCCCTCTCTTCCTCTCCTAGTAGATCGCCTCCGTTGTGGATCTCGTGGAGAATCGCCTCTGGCGATTGACGATCTCCGGCGAGCTCTCGTCCTCGCCGACGACGTGTGCGCCTCCGAGACTGACCTGGCGCGAGTGCTGCTCGCAGTACTTGTGCCGTCGTCTCCGTGCCGTGCTGTGGTGGTGTTTGTGCTCGTCGGCGTAACGCCGGTGCCTACCCTGGACTTGCAGCTGTTAGGGCCGCGCGAGCACTGCATCGCCATGCCCTAGCCTCTGCTTCCAGGCGCAAGTAAGTGATTCGTCTCCATCTCCTTCTCCTTTCCATGCCTGTGCGCCTCCCAAGCTACTGTGCTTCTTCTTCCTTGAGTTCTACTGCTCCCTGGTGATCCTGTGATCATACAGAGCCTTGCAATAGTTGCCCGTGCTTCCATTTTACGTAAGCTATGGCCGGTCACCGGTTCGGTACCGCCGGTGTTGCCTTGCTTGCTTGTACATGCCATCTCGTTGCTTGCCTCACTGCTCCTAGCATGCTCGATCTTGCTATGCTATCCTCATGAATCGCTTATGAACTTGCTATGCTTACTCGGCAATTTACTTGCTTGTCTAGGTGTACTTGCTATGCATCCGTGACACTTGTGAATGCCGGTGATGCTCGTGATATGCTTCTGTGCTTCCTGTGTAAGCTATTGATCCATTGGATCAACCATTGTTTGCTGGCTAGCTTACCTGTGTGGCTTAACATGATTCATTTGATCCATTTGATCAATGAAATGTCAGTGATGGCTTACTGATTACTTCTGTGGCTAAGTGGATTCTTTTCCTTGTTGATGCTGATGCTCAAGCATGCTACTGCTACTATGTGTATGTGCTGTTGCTCTCTCTAGCTCACTGGACTTGATCCAGTGACTATGATGCAGTAATTTATACTATGTTGCCTCACAGTGTGCTATCGTCAATGAATAGCATGAATCTGTTACAAATTCATGCTTGAATAAATTGATTCATGATGAACTGCTTATGCAGTGATGATTTAAATTATTTGATTGTGTATGAGTTTGTTGTTCATGATCATTTGACAAGCAAATGAAATCAGAATCCCTTTCTAGATACTGATGGCTTTTCTTTGGGTGGTTAAAAATGGTTCTGTGACCTCAGTAGCCTAGCTACTGATTGGTTGCTCACCTGCTTGGTTGGATCTTGTTGGCTACTCATCTTTGCTTGCATATTTGGGGATCATACTAGCTATGAATGCCAATATGCTTGCATGTGATGAAATCTAGGGTTTATTGATGGTTGTGTGCCTAGGGTTATCTGTGTAGTCTTTACTAGCTGCTATATATTGCAATACATCTACTGGTGCTATCTGTGCATGAGATCTTGCTTCTGTGCACAAGATCTGTATCTGGATGGGTTTCTATCTTAGTGGCTTTTTGACTGACAGTGATCCTTGGTGAAACCAAGTGATGATTTCCCCTTTGAGCATCTGCTCAATCCCATGACTATGTCATGCATATTGGATGGATTGGATCCATTGGATCCAGTCCAGGAACTTGGTATACCTTGCTCCAGCTCCTAGAAAGAAATGTTTTGTTGCTGCAGACTTGGGGTTTTGTGCACAGCCCTTCACCTCCAGGTTCTGGTGGATCTTCTCAGGTCACCATGATTCCTGGTGGTTAAGTGGTTGTGTTTTGGTGCTGTTCTTGAGTATGAACTGGATGAACTGGTGCTTGTTCTCACCGCACCCTTACTCAGTGATTTGCATATGTGGTCGACTGTCATGGTTCTAGGGTTTGTGTGCTATTTATATGGTCTCTACTTCTTCCCTGGCCATGACACACAAGCCTGGTTACTTTATGACTCACCCCTTGTATTGCCTTGCTGTTGCTTGGCTAGCAACAGCCTTCATATGGTGAAACTTGAGCCCCTGTGGCTTGCTCAGTTTTGGTCTGCCTGGTCTTATCTTGTGCTGTCCCTGAATTTGGACAATCACAAGTGTCAATGACACTATGCTAACTGACCAAACTGAATATATGCAGCTTCTAATCCCCCTGGCTAGTTTCATGGTTTATTTTGCAGGTTTTTGGAAAGTGAAGATGACCATGAAGAATCCTCCAAGTCATTAGTATAGAAATTTAGTTTAGGATCCAATTACGTAATCTTCTTTTATTTCTGTTTATTTTTTTTTTCTTTAATGCTTGTATCCAGAATATTGTAAAGACAATGTATGTGTGTGTATATCAATAAAGCTCAAGTTTTTCTTATGAGCTTTTTGGTTTATGTAATATTTATATTCTGAATTAATATTGTATTTAGTATTCAATGTGAAATTCAAAGTCATTTGATTTCATTATTTGTGTTTGAATGATGAATTCATATTTATACTGTTTACTGCTTATTGTTAAATGTATTAACACTTGTCAAATGAAATCAACTCCCAAAATCAATAAGATACAAAAGAGATCATGTCGAAATTTCCCTAACTCACATTGCCTAACCCTAAGTGCAAAATGAGAGAGAACCTCGATCCCTCTTAGGTTTAGTTGCAATAAGGCGCGAAAATTTCCCCCGTTTTGCGATGAAATGCACATCCCATTTCTAAATCTACCCTTCGTTGTTCCTATGTTCTGGGTTATTACAGCCTCTCTCCCTTAACAGAAACTTCGTCCCGAAGTTAAGATTGGTACCTGAATAACTCGGGGTAGGACTTCCTGAGCTCTTCTTCGGTCTCCCAGGTTGCTTCTCGTTCAGGATGATGTTGCCATTGTATCTTACAGTATTTGATTGCTCTATTCCTTAACTTCTTCCACTGTACTTCCAAAATCTTTTCAGGCTTCTCCACATAAGTTAAGTCTGCTTGTAGCTCTATTTCTTCATGTGTAATGGGATCATCAGGTGCCTTCAAACATTTTCGGAGTTGTGATACATGAAAAACATTATGAATTAGACTGAGCTGTTCCGGTAGTTCCAACTCAAAAGCTGTTTCTCGATTCTGACTGAGTATCTTGAATGGTCCTATGTATCGAGGACTTAGTTTTCCTTTTACTCCGAACCTTTTGAGTCCTTTCATTGGGCTAACTTTCGGATATACCATATCTCCTACTTTTGGTTCCCAAACTCGTCTCTTCCGGTCGGCATAACTCTTACGTCGACTTTGGGCTATTTTGAGTCTATCTCGGATCACCTCGATGACTCCTTGTCTCTCCTTGATGTAGTCCAGTGTAAACTCCTTGTTCTCTCCGGTTTCAAACCAACAGATTGGTGATCTACACTTCCTTCCGTACAATGCTTTGTACGGTGCCATCTGGATACTACTCTGATAACTATTGTTATATGAGAATTCCGCCAGTGGTAGATGGTCCTCCCATGAGCCTCCAAAGTTTAGAGCACAAGCTCTAAGCATGTCTTCAAGTATCTGATTGGTTCTTTCGGTTTGTCCTCCGGTTTGTGGATGATAAGCTGTACTGAAATCCAACTTGGATCCCAAAGCTTCTTGGAGTTGTTTCCAAAATGCTGATGTGAAGATCGAACCTCGATCTGAGACTATCTTCTTTGGTACTCCATGCTTACTAACTATTTCTTTAACATATATATTTACCAGCTTCTCAGAGTCATCTTTCTGGTTTACTGGTATGAAGTGAGCACTCTTGGTAAGTCTATCCACGATTACCCAGATCATATCCTTCTTTTTACTGGTCATTGGTAAACCCGTAACAAAATCCATTCCGATTTCATCCCATTTCCATTCTGGTATCTCTAGAGGTTTGAGTAATCCAGCAGGACTCTGATGTTCTGCTTTCACTCGCTGACATGTATGGCATTCAGAGACATATTGAGCTATTTCTCTTTTCATGTTGTTCCACCAGAACATTTCCTTCAAATCCATATACATCTTAGTACTTCCCGGATGTATTGAGTAAGGGGTTTCATGTGCTTCCTTCAATATGATTGACTTCACTTCTGGATCATCCGGTACACATATCCTCTTCTGAAAGTATAGAGAACCAAACTCTCCGAGATTAAATTCTGACGGTTTACCCTCTCCAATCCTTTTGATTTCTTCTTGGATGAGTAAGTCATCTACTTGTTTCCGAATGATTTCATATTTTAAGTCTGAGTACATTTCATCCATGATCCTCATGGTTGCTATGCTTCCCACTGTATCACCTTGGATAAACAGAATCTGAGCTTCTTCTAGTTCTTTCCTAAGTTCCTTCGGAATCTCCCATTCCGTAGGTTGATTCTCAGTACTCTTCCTGCTTAAAGCATCTGCTACTACATTAGCCTTACCTGGTGTATAGTTGATTGTCAATTCATAGTCCTTAATCAACTCTAACCATCTCTTTTGTCTCATGTTTAATTCCTTCTGAGTGAAGAAATACTTCAAACTTTTGTGATCCGTATACAACTCACATTTGGATCCATAAAGAAATTGCCTCCAACTCTTCAAAGCATACACAACTGCCGCCAACTCTAAGTCATGTATTGGGTAGTTATGTTCATGTGGCTTAAGTTGTCTTGATCCGTAGGCTATCACCTTACGATCTTGCATTAGAACACATCCAAGTCCATTCTTGGAAGCATCACAATACACCGTGTAATCCTTTCCGGGTTCCGGAACTGCTAACACCGGGACCGTGGTTAACTTCTCTCTGAGTGTTTGGAAACTGGTTTCACACTCATCAGTCCACACAAATGGGGTATTCTTCTTGAGTAATTTTGTCATTGGTCCTGCAATCTTCGAAAATCCTTCAATGAATCTCCGATAATAACCCGCCATACCAAGGAATCCTCTGATCTCCTTAGCATTCTTAGGTGACTTCCATTCTAATACTGATCGAACCTTGCTTGGATTCATTGCTATTCCCTCTTTGGTTATGACATGTCCAAGAAATTCAACACTATCTAACCAAAACTTGCACTTGCTGAACTTTGCATATAGCTGATGTTCTCTTAAAATCTGCAGAACTATCTTCAAATGCTTGGCATGTTCTTCTTTATCTTTGGAATAGATCAGAATGTCATCAATAAACACGATCACAAACTTGTCCAAGTACTTCATGAATATCTTGTTCATCAAATTCATGAAAATAGCTGGTGCATTTGTTAGTCCAAATGGTACAACCAAGTATTCATGGTGTCCATACCTTGATACAAACGCTGTTTTTGGCACATCTTCCTTCTTGATCTTGATTTGGTGATATCCTGACCTTAAATCTATCTTCGAGAAGACTCCAGCTCCTTGAACTTGATCAAAAAGATCTTGTATTCTGGGTAAAGGGTACTTGTTCTTGATGGTTACATTGTTAAGATTCCTGTAATCTCCACACATTCTCCTTCCTCCATCTCTTTTATCCACAAAGATAACTCGGTGTACCCCGATGACACACTTTCTTGGATAAATCCCTTCGTTCCAGTTCATCTATCCGAGCCTTCGGTTCCACTAACTCCTTTGGCCCCATCTTATATGGTGGTTGAGCTATTGGTGCTCGTGCTCGGAATTAGATCTATGGTAAACTCGATCTCTCTATCGGGTGGCATTCCCGGTAGTTCCTTTGGAAATACATCTTGAAACTCATTCACTACAGGGATATCTTCAATCTTCACCTCCTTCAGACTATTCAGCTCCAATCCTATCTCCAACTGAGTGTACTTGTCTCCTTGAAACACTATCTGACCTCCTATGGATTTTCGGAGTGACACTGTCTTGTCTCCACAGTTGATTACTGCGCCATTCTCCGTTAACCAGTCCATTCCTAGGATGACTGATATGTCCTTCATGGGAATGATGAATAGGTCCGCAAAATATACACAGTCACAAATGGTTATGACCTGTGCTTCTTTCACGTGGGTTACTAAGATCGTTCCCCCCGCAGATAAGACAGTTATAGGTGTTTCTAACTTAGAACATCTAAGCCCGAATTGTTCCACAAATTCCCGTGCAAGAAATGATGTAGTTGCTCCAGTATCAAATAATACTCTGCCAGGTTGGGTAAGAATGCTGAGCGTACCTAAGACTGCTTGGTCCGATTCTCCTGCTTGCTCCAAAGTTGTGCAATTCAGCTTCCCATATGGCTTTCCCCTCTTGTTGTTGTTGTTGTAGTTCCGGTTGCTGTTGTTGTTGTTGTTGTTGTTGTTGTTGTTGTTGTTGTTGTTGTTGTTGTTGTTGTTGTTACCTCCGCCTCGTCCTCCGGAGTTTTGTCCACTCCATGATGCCTTGTTTGGACACTCTGGCTTGATGTGTCCCTCTTTCCCACAACCATAGCATATGATCTTGGGCTTCTGACAATCCTTCTGGACATGCCCCCTCTGTCCACAATTATGACAGAGTATCTGGTTCCTTGGATTCTGATTCTGACCTCCCCGGTTATACTGATTACCAGTAGGTCGGAATCGTGGTTTGAAACTCCGATCTGGAGTCGGTTCATCGACCGGATACTTCCTTGGCTCGATACGAGCCCTCTTCCTCCTATCCTCCTGGACCTCGCTCGTAGTCATCCTCGAAAGTGATTGCCGAATCAATCGGCTCTGGAATTCTGCAGTTCGTGCCAACCTCAGCTTGCATCTTCATGTATGGATTCATGCCTTTCATGAATCGTTTCTTTCTTTTTTTCCTCGTTGTCCACTTCCTCAGGTGCATATCTTGACAGCCTATTAAAATCTCGGACATACTGCATGATAGGTGCGATGATTCGTGCAGCTCGTCAAACTCTCTCTTCTTCAGCTCCACCACGCTTTTCCGAACATGGGCATCCCGGAACTTCTTCTTGAATTCCTCCCGTGTGAACACCTTTTCTGGAGGGTGTACTGCCACAAGATTCTCCCACCATGATGCTGCTGGACCTGACAACAGATAAGTGGCATACTGAATCTTTTCTTCATCATTGCATCCAACGGTCCTCAACTTCCTTTCAGTGTCCATGAGTCAGTCTTCTGCATCCATTGGTTCTGGGGCTGATGCAAAAGGTAGTGGTCTTGCATTCTGGAAGTCTGATAAGGTTACTCCCTTGCCTTCATTACCCCTATCATTGATGACGTGGGTAAAGAAATCTTGCATGTTCTTGTTTTGACTCTCCTGGTACCTCCTCCTATCTTCTTCCATTGCCCTCATGTACTGTTGGAAATCTGGATGCATCATTGGGTGTGGTGGTGGTGGTGCATCCTCTGCTCTAGCTGCGGCATCCGCTTCCTCTTTTTCTTTCGCCTCCCGCTCTCTCCGAGCATCTTCGGTTTCAACTAACGCCATTTCCCCCTAGTCCTGTAACAAAGAGCGATTACTCATAATTACACCATGCAAATGTTTTCTGAGCTCAACTCATTGCCCAGAACTAGTCACACAATGAAATCAAGAAGCAAATCCAAAGCAAACATTTATTATGTATATACACCGCATATTACATAACTTACACACATTTATTACATGTGGTACTTATATAACCACTTATTTGGCTTCAAGCCCAAGCCAACGGAATTTAAAATACGTTCTAATACAATACCACCTATACTACTTTATTCATCCTTGGAGCTCTACTCCTCATCGTCTTCATTCGCCTCCGCATACATTCCTGGGGTCCATCCGGTAAAGCGACTCGTCTTCCGAACACCGTCCGGAACAAAGGTCCTTCCAGTAGGGATGTAATCTGAATCGGACGAAGTGCCGAGACAGAGATCAGTCATGCCAAAGTAACTGGACAATGACTCGTATGTATCCCCAGTAGGATACATACCTCCTTCATTGGTCATCCATGAAGGGTTTCGATTCACCTGCCCCCTCATCTTCTTCTTCTTCTTTTTCACTCCAGAGCTTTCACCTTCCTCGTACTGTGATGGTTTTGAGAATCCCATCTCCAAGTCTAAAGAAATGGAATCAGTAGCTTTCTCTTCCTTCCCATAGTGTCGGTTAATATACTGGTTAACCCCGCCACTTTCATCTCCAGTGTCACATGGAATAGGTTCCTCCTCATCTCCAAAAGGTTCCCCGAAACGCCAACCGGTTGAGTTTTCGATTGGTGACTCGGAGCAGTTTAGGTTCCATGAGTTATCTCCCCCATATCCAGAATCATATGATGCTGACACATGTGGATAATGTGGGACAAAGTTGGGTGTAAGTGGATCTCTCCGGGTTGCTCGGCCACTCCAATCTACAGTGGTCGTTTAGGCTAAAGAAGGGTGTTGTACATTGGGGTTGTGCCCTCAGATCATGCATCCGAGCTTGGACTTTATCAGGGTCCGTGAACTCAGCTAGCATGTGGTCAATCTCACCCACCATCTTCACGTGTAGAAGGTACATCGTAGTCAGTAAAGACTTACAACTGTCCATGTGCTGCGCTGCAACTTCAGGATGTTTGTTTGCCATCAGCAGATGATTCAGAGCGGGATCCTCATCTTCCTCGGCATGAGGTATATGAGAATACTCCGAACATAGCAGTTCTACTGACTTGTGCTGCCTTATTTCAAGGATTGCCTTGAATATGGCCATGTGAAAGGCTGTGGTAAGGGTTTTGGATTCTCCGTATGGCATTATACGGCTCATCTCCAGTTGCATAGGTAGTTGAACTGAAACTCTGTACTTGGCTACTATCTCTCCATCATAATAGATGTACTTGAGAACAGGTATCCGAGTTTCACAATGAAGTTCCTTCAGCATCCCACGCAGGAGATCTGTAAGTGGTCCCTCATAATCACCGAGCCAGCCCTCAACCTGCCTCAAAGTCCTCTTTGGAAACGTGTACGCCATTATGGCTGTATACAAAAGCAGAAAATTAGTAGTGATAGTGTATAATATTAGCTATAATAAAGAATTATCACACTAAAATATATGATTTTTCTATTCTCAAGTGAATAAACATCATATTTTTAGAGAATCCTTTACTATTTCAACTTGACTCCTACAGGTTTCTTCCCTATACTAGGTTTTTCCAACCTAAGGTCGCAACATTTGCTCAGATACCAGCTGCGGTGACCCAAAGCATACCACCTGCATGTTGTAGTATACAAGTCGTTGATATGATCTTCATGAAGGGACTTCTTCACAAATATCACATCCCTCAGAGTGGTACAACAGAAACATTGCAGGTCATAACACTCGATAAAATATTACAAACATGTTCTTAACAAGTTGGTATTCTCACGAGTCCGATGAGAACACCCTACAACATAAGGTACTATTACAAACCAACCTAGATATGAAAAGAGCTCAAGCAACTTATTTAAGTATGCCACTACGCTGCTCGGCTCTATATTACTAAGGTATATCACTACTCCTCCACCTCCATGTCATCGGTTCCGTAGACTATCCCATAGTCTACTCCTTCAACTCCTCCGGTAAGATCAGGTTCCTCGTAGACCAGCTCGTAGCTTCCTTCTGGTGCTCCATCGGTGATGGCCTCCACTGCCGTATCACAGTCTAGCAAGGGTGTCGAAAGAAAGTGAGTACAGAGGTACTCAGCAAGTTCAAAAGAGTAAAAGGTGTTTGATGCACTAGCTACGACCCTCGATCGGAAAATCTTAGGTCAATGCATGTTTCGAAATCATTTCTTCAAAAGGTTTATTTTATTCTGAAAACTATGCCCGTCGGTCTTCACAGAGTTGACTAGAACTTCACGGAGTTCCTTTCCTGCCGCGTTCGCAGCTTCCTTCCCGAACAGGGAGTGACAGCCACAATTTAATACACTCTGCGAGGTGCGTTACTTTTCCCATAAGAGATCTCACCCTTTTTGCCATCCGCGAGGACTTGCCCCCGTTCACACTTCCTTGGTGTGAGGCCAGGTATAAAGATCCAAGCCCACACCGCCTTCTCCGCGACCCTGCAAACCCACCCTTTTGTCCATCCGTACACCCCCGGTAGACATCTCCCGATCATACGGCTTTACCCACGGTGTACGTCGGACAATCCTTCATAGACGGTAGAGCCTCTCATCCAAACGTCCGGATGGGGATTTTAAAGGATTTCCCAACCTACGGCGAGTGCTCTCCAGCACCCCGCCAGGCTCTATCAAGTCCGTTGGCGTGCGGGGAGGGAAAAGATACAGCTGGCTTCCCCGAGCCATTATAGATCTTATGGTCAACGCGATATGTACGGCGCTAGAATCACTGGACGGCATTGGTACTTAGTCCTAAATGGATAGTACCCTTGCAATGGAACCTCCACCAATCAACACATACCATGGTTCCATTGCCAGCCACATAGTCATATTCATAATTGGAAAAGTAACATTTCATTTTCAATGCAGGAATGATAAGTCATATAGTTTTGCATTAAATTAATAGAAAATACTCAAATTGACATGAGCAAGGGTGAACTTGCCTGTGGACTGCGAGATAGTGCAGTTCAATGCGTTGGATGGAACCTGGACCTCGGGTTCTGTAAAGAAACATCATTGTCCGGTAAGGACAATGTTATAAAATCCAAATGATGCATGCATGGATGTATTATTTTATGTTGAATCCCTTCACCCCAATGATTTATTACAATTTAGGGTTGAGTTAAGACTTATGCCTTTGGTAGTAATTTGCAATTGTTTTAATGTATAAACCACTTTAATTCACATAAGGTAACATAATTCAAAGTAAAACTACTTTATTTTGGTGATTCATTATTTATTCCAAAATAATTTGAAATAGTAGAGTTGTCTCTATATTTTTGAGAATAAAGAGGAATAGAATATCTTCCTTTGGAAAATACCTTTTTCAAATAGAAATGACTTGGAATAATAGAATTTCATTTTGAAATATTTAAAAATAAGTATTTGAACTTATTTGGGATTTTTCCTTGATTTATTAATACAAGGAAATATAATTTGAAATTCCAAATGTTTATTTTAAATTCATAAAATTCACAAATTGAAATTTGTTCCTTAAATTGTATTTCATATTTTATTCTTATTAAGAATAATTTTTCATTCACCAATCCAATTTTTAATGGATTTTTAGAGTTGTATTTTATTTATTAAAATTTGGTGAAATTCTGGTTATTTTTAAATGTGAATTGACTAAAATACCCCTTCTGGCCCCTATTGGGCCAGCCCACTAATCTCGGCCCACAGGACAGCCCACTAAGGCGTGTCCCTTAACGGGTCGGTGGCGCCGAACGGCCCACCTCACTCGCTCACTCGCTCGTCTCTCACTCGCTCGACCTAACCCTAACCTGCTGCGACGCCCGTGGCGATGGCGTCGCCGCCATGGCCGCCGCCGTGCTCCGGCCAGCTACGAGCTCCCGCCGTAGCCACCTACCAAATCAGAACCGCCGCGCGCGATCTATCGATCCGGCCGCGTGGTTTTCCCCCTCTCTTCCTCTCCTAGTAGATCGCCTCCGTTGTGGATCTCGTGGAGAATCGCCTCTGGCGATTGACGATCTCCGGCGAGCTCTCGTCCTCGCCGACGACGTGTGCGCCTCCGAGACTGACCTGGCGCAGGTGCTGCTCGCAGTACTTGTGCCGTCGTCTCCGTGCCGTGCTGTGGTGGTGTTTGTGCTCGTCGGCGTAACGCCGGCGCCTACCCTGGACTTGCAGCTGTTAGGGCCGCGCGAGCACTGCCTCGCCATGCCCTAGCCTCTGTTTCCAGGCGCAAGTAAGTGATTCGTCTCCATCTCCTTCTCCTTTCCATGCCTGTGCGCCTCCCAAGCTACTGTGCTTCTTCTTCCTTGAGTTCTACTGCTCCCTGGTGATCCTGTGATCATACAGAGCCTTGCAATAGTTGCATGTGCTTCCATTTTCTGTAAGCTATGGCCAGTCACCAGTTTCTGGTACTGGCCAGTGTTGCCTTGCTTGCTGTACATGCCATCTGTTGCTTGCCTACTGCTCCTAGCATGCTCTGATCTTGCTATGCTATCCTGTAACTGCTTATGAACTTGCTATGCTTACTGGCAATTTACTTGCTTGTCTAGGTGTACTGCTATGCATGTGTGACACTTGTGAATGCCAGTGATGCCTATGATATGCTTCTGTGCTTCCTGTGTAAGCTATTGATCCATTGGATCAACCATTGTTTGCTGGCTAGCTTACCTGTGTGGCTTAACATGATTCATTTGATCCATTTGATCAATGAAATGTCAGTGATGGCTTACTGATTACTTCGTGGCTAAGTGGATTCTTTTCCTTGTTGATGCTGATGCTCAAGCATGCTACTGCTACTATGTGTATGTGCTGTTGCTCTCTCTAGCTCACTGGACTTGATCCAGTGACTATGATGCAGTAATTTATACTATGTTGCCTCACAGTGTGCTACTGTCAATGAATAGCATGAATCTGTTACAAATTCATGCTTGAATAAATTGATTCATGATGAACTACTTATGCAGTGATGATTTAAATTATTTGCTTGTGTATGAGTTTGTTGTTCATGATCATTTGACAAGCAAATGAAATCAGAATCCCTTTCTGGATACTGATGGCTTTTCTTTGGGTGGTTAAAAATGGTTTCGTGACCTCGGTAGCCTAGCTACCGATTGGTTGCTCACCCGCTTGGTTGGATCTTGTTGGCTACTCATCTTTGCTTGCATATTTGGGGATCATACTAGCTATGAATGCCAATATGCTTGCCCGTGATGAAATCTAGGGTTTACTCGATGGTTGTGTGCCTAGGGTTATCCGTGTAGTCTTTACTAGCTGCTATATATTGCAATACATCTACCGGTGCTATTCGTGCATGAGATCTTGCTTCAGTGCACAAGATCTCGTATCCGGATGGGTTTCTATCTTAGTGGCTTTTTGATCGACGAGTGATCCTTGGTGAAACCAAGTGATGATTTCCCCTTTGAGCATCTCGCTCAATCCCATGACTATGTCATGCATATTGGATGGATTGGATCCATTGGATCCAGATCCAGAACTTGGTATACCTTGCTCCAGCTCCTAGAAAGAAATGTTTTGTTGTCTGCAGACTTGGGGTTTTGTGCACGGCCCTTCACCTCCGGGTTCCGGTGGATCTTCTCGGGTCACCATGATTCCCGGTGGTTAAGTGGTTGTGTTTTGGTGCTGTTCTTGAGTATGAATCTGGATGAACTGGTGCTTGTTCTCACCGCACCCTTACCCGGTGATTTGCATATGTGGTCGATCGTCATGGTTCTAGGGTTTGTGTGCTATTTATATGGTCTCTACTTCTTCCCTGGCCATGACACACAAGCCTGGTTACTTTATGACTCACCCCTTGTATTGCCTTGCTGTTGCTTGGCTAGCAATAGCCTTCATATGGTGAAACTTGAGCCCCTGTGGCTTGCTCAGTTTTGGTCTGCCTGGTCTTATCTTGTGCTGTCCCTGAATTTGGACAATCACAAGTGTCAATGACACTATGCTAACTGACCAAACTGAATATATGCAGCTTCTAATCCCCCTGGCTAGTTTCATGGTTTATTTTGCAGGTTTTTGGAAAGTGAAGATGACCATGAAGAATCCTCCAAGTCATTAGTATAGAAATTTAGTTTAGGATCCAATTCTGTAATCTTCTTTTATTTCTGTTTATTTTTTTTTCTTTAATGCTTGTATCCAGAATATTGTAAAGACAATGTATGTGTGTGTATATCAATAAAGCTCAAGTTTTTCTTATGAGCTTTTTGGTTTATGTAATATTTATATTCTGAATTAATATTGTATTTAGTATTCAATGTGAAATTCAAAGTCATTTGATTTCATTATTTGTGTTTGAATGATGAATTCATATTTATATTGTTTACTGCTTATTGTTAAATGTATTAACACTTGTCAAATGAAATCAACTCCCAAAATCAATAAGATACAAAAGAGATCATGTCGAAATTTCCCTAACTCACATTGCCTAACCCTAAGTGCAAAATGAGAGAGAACCTCGATCCCTCTTAGGTTTAGTTGCAATAAGGCGCGAAAATTTCCCCCGTTTTGCGATGAAATGCACATCCCATTTCTAAATCTACCCTTCGTTGTTCCTATGTTCTGGGTTATTACAGGCCTGTGGTCTGGGCCCACCTTGGGTCCCCTCTTCTCCCCCTGCTGGCTCCCTCCGTCATCTGGAAAAATAGGATTTTACGTGTAATTTCCTTCCACAGTTGATCTTCCGAAATATTGCGTTCTGACGGTGCTTTTTCCAACGAGAATCTCGGCTCCGGTGCTTGATCCTCCAATAATGATGAAACATGCAAAATAGATGAAATAACATAAGTATTGTGTCCCAATATGAAATATATCAATGAATAACAAGCAAATTATGATACAAAATAGTGATGCAATTTGGACGTATCAACTCCCCCAAGCTTAGACCTCGCTTGTCCCCAAGCGAAACTGAGCTCGATAAACAAGACCACATGTTTATGGAGTGAAGAGTCGATAAATAAAATACGGACAAGAAGCATCATATTCATTCACACAAGACATTCTAGTAAACAACTTCCTCATATAACTCATCTTGAAATAAGTAAAGAGAAATCACAAGTAAAGGTGCATAAGAAATCATAGTTGGTGATGGCAAACTTTGTTCTTGGTCAGAGAACTATTAACGGATTGTACTTCTAAGCAAAGCTTTCATATTAGAATTTATAGCTGGGCTTTCATATTCAAGCATAACAATCTCCTCATAATCATTGATAACTTCGAAGTCATATTCATTCAGATAAAATTGGTACAAAATAAGAAAGTATAAAAGACATGATTAACTGAATCGTAGCATACATGATTGGTTCACAACAACTCAATTGCTTGCTTGAGATAGAGGGAAATAGGTTTACTGACTCAACATAAAAGTAAAAGATAGGCCCTTCGCAGAGGGAAGCAGGGATTAAATCATGTGCTAGAGCTTTTCAAGTTTTGAAATCATATAAAGAGCATAAAAGTAAGATTTTGAGCGGTGTTTGTTGTTGTCAACGAATGGTAGCGGGCACTCTAACCCCCTTGCCAAACGAACCTTCCAAGAGCGGCTCCCATGAGGGACGGCATCTCTACCAAGCAAGGTAGATCATCCCCCTTCTCTTTTGTTTACACATGTATTTTAGTTTTATTATGGATGACACCCCCCCAACCTTGGCTTTCTCAATCCATGGCTAACCGAATCCTCGGGTGCCTTACAACATTCACATACCATGGAGGAGTGTCTATTGCAAAATTAAGTTGCTTACTGATAAATCAGGGCAAAACATGTGAAGAGAATTATTAATGAGAATTATTAATTGGGGCTGGGAACCCCGTTGCCAGCTCTTATTGCAAAATTGTTGGATAAGCGGATGTGCCACTAGTCCATTGGTGAAAGTCCGCCCAACAAGATTGAAAGATAAAACACCACATACTTCCTCATGAGCTATAAAACATTGACACAAATAAGGAGTAGTATAGTTTGAATTATTTAAAGGTAGCACATGAAGTATTTACTTGGAATGGCAGAAAATACCATGTAGTAGGTAGGTATGGTGGACACAAATGGCATAGGTTTGGTCTAAGGTAATGGATGTATGAGAAGCATTCCCTCTCAATACAAGTCTTTGGCTAGCAAGGTTTGATAGCAAGCATAAAGGTCGAGGGAAACAAACAAATATACATATGATATAAACAATCATGCATCTTTCTCATAAGCACAAGCAATTTTAACTTCAGAATACTAACCTCATTAACATAGAGATAATAGAGTAATATATTTACATGTATTTCCCTTTTCTATTTTAACATCTAGATGTTGTTGCTATTGACCAATGCTAAGTTTGCCAAAACCAAATAGATTTACTTGATGCTCCCAAAGTGATATCAATACTCATGTCAAGAGTAATCATATAATGGAGATTGCAAACTAAAATAAGGTGTGCAAAAAGTAAATGATAAGACTTCTCATTAATATTCCATAACGATAACTCACACCAACGGATACATAGATAACCAACTAAGAGAGATACTTCCACATTGCATACTATTCCATATGATAACTTCCCTACTCATGATATGACACTACTTGATAATAAAAGATAAAGGTAGTGATGATGTGATACCGCGGCACTCCCCAAGCTTGGAACAAACCAAGGGGATGCCAATACCGATGATGAATTACTCCTTCGGTGATGATGGTGATGGATTCTTCTCGCGCTTCATAAGGATCTCCTTCAGCTTCAGCTTCTCAATTTTGCAATTCTGCACCAAAACTTGAAGAGACTTATTGTTATCCGAATATGGCGGTGATGGCCTTGTGCTGGGAATTGAGTAATATTCCAGCATTCTGCGAAGTCGCTGGTTCTCCTCCCGAAGTATCTCCACTTCCCTTTTGAGAGCACGATATTGATCACAAAACTCATCAGCAACCCGTATTGCTTCTTCCACACAAGGGAAAGAGTCGAGGTCCAGAGCAGGCGGAAGAGCTCCCTGCAAGTTATGAGAAAAAGAACGCCCGATGGTTAACCGATCCCACCAAGATTGGCTTACTCTTCGTAGTTTCCCACTCTCCTTTTGCTGATGCTATCTTCTCCTTCTCCTTATTGATCCTTTCATCCATCTCTTCCTTCCAAGGCCCCTTGTCCTTGTTGTTGGAGACCATGGTGCTTCTAAATCAAAACAAATCTGGCAGAAAATAGCTCGAAACAAAACACGACGAGAAAACGATATACGGACCTCCAGGGGTCCGGGGGATTATATAGCAAATATTTTTACGATAAAAGGAAGGTTCCGAGCCGAAAACGAGTAGAAAAGGGGCGACGAGGGGCTGTCCCCATAGGTCGGCGCGGCCAGGGTGGGGCCAGCGCCGGCCTATGGTGACGGGCCCTCGCGCGTCTTTTCCACTCCGTTTCGATTCCGTAATTTTTCATATTTTCCAAAAACATCAAAAATATTGTTCGGAAAGGTAAACGCGGACTTTTATTACCTGTACTGTTACCTATTCAAAGTCGAGTTCTGGCGGACTGTCAATTTGTCCTTTGATGAAAGCCTCCGGTGTTTCCACTTGAATAATATCAACATCAACATTATAAGAATCACCCGAGATATAATGCTTGAGTCTTTGTCCATTCACCACTTGCGTGGCGTTGCCTTCCAAAGAGCTAATTTTAATTGCTCCTGAACGATACACCTCCTCAACAACATATGGTCCTTCCCACTTCGAGAGTAATTTCCCTGCAAAGAATCTGAGACGAGACCGATACAATAGGACTTTATCCCCAATATTAAACTCTCTTTTGATAATCCTTCTATCATGCCATTTCTTAACTTTTTCTTTAAAGAGTTTAGCATTCTCATAAGCTTCACTTCTCCATTCATCTAGAGAACTTAATTGCAGCAACCTCTTATTACCGGCTAGTTTCGGATCTTTATTTAGTTCTCTAACAGCCCAATAAGCTTTGTGCTCTAGTTCTAGAGGTAAACGACAAGCTTTTCCATAAACCATTTTATAAGGTGACATTCCCATGGGGTTTTTATAAGCAGTTCTATAAGCCCATAGTGCTTCCTTCAATTTACTAGCCCAATTCTTTCTAGATTTATTAACAGTCTTTCCCAGGATAGCTTTAATCTCTCTATTTGATAATTCCACTTGACCACTAGTTTGAGGGTGATAAGCGGAAGCAATTCTATGATTAATACCATACTTAGCAAGAGTTTATCTAAAACCTCCATGAATAAAATGAGAACCTCCATCAGTCATAATATATCTAGGTACTCCAAATCTAGGAAAAATAATATCTAAAAGCATTTTTATAGAGGTCTCACCATCAGCACTTTTTGTAGGTATAGCTTCTACCCATTTAGTAACATAATCAACAGACGACAAGTATATGAGTGTTACCTTCCGAAGAAGGGAAAGGACCCATGAAGTCGAATCCCCAACAATTGAATGGTTCAATAACAAGAGTATAATTCATAGGCATTTCATTGCGTCTAGAGATATTACCAACTCTTTGACATTCATCACAAGATAAGATAAACTTCCTTGCATCTTTGAAAAGTGTTGGCCAATAAAAGCCTGATTGCGTAACCTTTTGCGCGGTTCTATCTCCAAGCATGATGTCCTCCATAAACACTACCATGACATTTACTCAATATCTCCTGTTGTTCATATTCAGGAACACATCTTCGCATAATACCATCCACTCCTTCTATATATAAGTGTGGGTCATCCCAAAAATAATGCCTCAAGTCATAAAAGAATTTCCTCCTTTGCTGAGCTGAAAAGGTTGGAGGCAAATACTTCGAAACAATAAAGTTAGCATAATCTGCATACCAAGGGCTCTCTCGCGAGCTCACTTTTATTACAGCCAATTGTTCATTTGGAAAACTATCATTAAAAGGAACAGGATCATAAGCAATATTTTCTAATCTAGACAAATTATCAGCAACAGGATTATCAGCACCTTTCCTATCTATAATATGTAAATCAAATTCTTGCAAAAGAAGTACCCATCTAATAAGCCTTGGCTTAGCATCTTTCTTTGTCATAAGGTATCTAATTGCGAGCATGATCAGTATGAATCGTAACTTTTGAATCAACAATATAGGGTCTAAACTTGTCACAAGCAAAGACTACAGCTAACAATTCCTTTTCACTTGTAGCATAATTTCTTTGAGCAGCATCAAGAGTCTTACTAGCATAATGAATAACATTTAATTTTTTATCTACCCGCTGTCCAAGAACAGCACCTACAAAGAAAATCACTAGCATCACACATAATTTCAAAAGGCAAATTCCAATCGGAGGTTCGACTACAGGAGCAGCTTGTTAAGGCTTTCTTTAGAGTTTCAAAAGCTTCCTTACAATCATCATCAAAAACAAAAGGTACATCTTTTTGAAGAAGATTAGTAAGAGGCTTTGAAATTTTAGAGAAGTCTTTAATAAATCTCCTATAAAACCCAAGCATGACCAAGAACACTACGAATACCTTTAACATCCCTCGGATAGGGCATCTTCTCAATTGCTTCAACTTTAGCTCTATCAACTTCAATACCTCTCTCGGAAATTTTATGTCCCAATACAATTCCTTCATTAACCATAAAGTGGCATTTCTCCCAATTAAGAACAAGGTTAGTTTCTTCACATCTCTCGCAAAACTTTGTCGAGGTTTCGCAAGCAATTATCAAAAGAATTCCCATAGACAGTAAAAATCATCCATGAACACCTCTACAATACTTTCGCAAAACCATGAAAAATAGTAGACATGCATCTTTGAAAAGTAGCAGGAGCATTACATAAACCAAAAGGCATACGCCTATAAGCATAAGTTCCATAAGGACAAGTAAATGTGGTTTTCTCTTGATCTTTAGCTTTAACAACGAATTTGCGAAAACCCGTAATAACCATCAAGAAAGCAAAAATGAGTATTTTTAGATAACCTTTCTAGCATTTGATCAATAAAGGGTAAAGGGTAGTGATCTTTCTTAGTAACTTTATTAACTTTTCGAAAATCAATGCACATTCTATACCCTACAACTATTCTTTGAGGAATAAGCTCATCATTATCATTAGGCACAACAGTCATTCCTCCTTTCTTAGGAACACAATGCACAGGACTAACCCATCTACTATCAGCAATATGATATATAATACCAGCTTCAAGAAGTTTTAATACCTCGTTCCTTACCACCTCTTTCATTTTCGGAATTAGACGACGTTGATGTTCAACAACAGGTTTTGCATCATCTTCCATATTAATAGCATGTTGGCAAATAGAAGGAGAAATCCCTTTCAAATCATCAAGAGTATAGCCAATAGCTCCTCGGTGTTTCTTCAATATTTCCAATAACCTTTCTTCCTCAATCTCTGAAAGCTTAGAACTAATAATAACAGGATATATTTTCTTATCATCAATATAAGCATATTTAAGATTATCAGGTAAAGGCTTTAAATCGAAAACAAGATCTTCCTTTGGTGGCGGTGTTGTACCCAAATCTTCCACCGGTAAATCATGCTTGAGAATAGGTTGGCGAAGAAAAATTTCCTCAAGCTCATCTCTTTCTTTCCTAAAAGCTTCACTTTCACTATTCTCCAAATGTTGCTGCAAAGGATTATTAGGAACAAGAACAATAGATGCACACTGCTCCATTTTAAAATCATTACTAGGCAAGTCAACTCTATAAGGAGTTTTGGTAAATTTAGAAAAGTTAAATTCATAAGGTTCACCAGCAAATCTAGTCAAAATTTTCTCTTTCTTACAATCTATAATAGCTCCACAAGTATTTAGAAAAGGTCTACCAAAAATGATAGGACAATGATCACTAGCAGCAGAACCAAGTACCAAAAAGTCAGCAGGATATTTAATCTTACCACATAGAACTTCCACATCTTGAACAATACCAATTGGAGAAATAGTTTCTCTATTAGCCAGCTGAATAACTACATCAATATCTTCAAGTTCACAAGAATCAATTTCGTGCATAATCTCCGTGTAAAGCTCATAAGGAATAGCACTAACGCTTGCACCAATATCACATAAACCATAATAGCAATGATCACCAATTCTAACAGATAGCATAGGAACACTAACTTGTTTGGGTTTATTAGGATGTGAAACAATATTAGAAGCATCTTCACAGAAAATAATATGACCATCCTCCACATTTTCAGTCACAAGATCTTTAACTATTGCGACAGCAGGTTCAATTTTAATTTGTTCTTCAGGTTCTTTAGGTTTCTTTTCACTTTTATTAACCGCACTAGATATGACAGAGTACTCCTTCATTTTAGCAGGGAAAGGAGTTTTTTCAATATAAGCTTCAGGAATAACATTATCAACAGCTTCAATCACTACACATTTGTTTACAGATGAATCAACTTTATCTTTATACGGTTCATGATACTTATCAAAATTCTTCTTAGGCAATTCATAATGAGAGGCAAAAGCTTTATAAAGATTTGCAACAACTTGGGAATCAAGACCATATGTAGCACTCATATTACGAAATTTATCAGTATCCATAAAAGCTTCAATGCATTTATAATCATAAATTATACCTGACTCTCTATCTTTGTCGTTCTCCCATCCTTCAGTATTTTCTTGGATCCGATCAAGAAGGTCCCTTTTAAACTCTTCTTTGTTGCGTGTAAATGATCCGTAACAAGAAGTATCCAAGCAAGGTCTTGTCTTGAAAAGAAAGTCTTGCATAGAAATTATCAATATTAACATTACCGTGAAGCTCATGAATGGGGCATTTGAGCATTAAAGACTTCAATCTCCCCAAGCTTGGGCAATACTCTCTCCATCATGAGGCCAGAAATTATATATGCGGTTCCGATTTTTGTGAATTTCACTTGGAGGATAGAATTTGGAATAAAATAAAGGCACAATGTCCTCCCAATCAATAGAATCACCATTCTTCAGCAATTTATACCAATGCGCCGCTTTACCAGACAGCGATATAGTGAATAGTTTCTTTCTAACTTCATTCATAGCAATACCTGCACATTTGAATAACCCGCATAATTCATGCAAAAACAAGAAATGATCACCAGGATGGACAGCTTCCATCCCCTTCATAGCGGTTATCCATAACACGTTCAATAATTTTCATAGGTATTTTATATGGTACTACTTCCTCACCTGGCGCTTCATCTACTACCGTTGCAGTAGTAGTAGATTTCCCAAATAGAAATTGAAGAGAAGATCTCTCCATAATGACTTATAGCAACAGGCAGAAATAAAATCAGCACAAACAGTAAAGGTTTTCCTTACCAATTCCACTTACCAATAGCGCTTCACTCCCGGCAACGGCGCCGTAAAATAGTCTTGATGACCCACAAGTATAGGGGGTGTATCGTAGTATCTTCGATAAGTAAGAATGTCGATCCCAACGAGGAGCAGAAGGTGTTGACAGCAGTTTTGATGAAGGATTCACTGTAAATGCTCACAAACAAGTATTCAAGGGGTTTTGATGTAACAGATGAATTAAGTACGAGTAAGTAAAATGCGAGAGAAATAATTGCAGCGAGTGGCCCAATCCTTTTTAGCACAAAGGACAAGCCGGTTTGTTTACTTATAATGACCAAACGTTCTTGAGGACACACGGGGATTTTAGTCTAATGCTTTCGCTTCATGTGGCTTAATAATCTTCATTGTTTTGATAAGTGTTGTGTGGGTGAACCTATGCTAATGCACCGCCCTTCCTAGGACTAATACATACTTGTGATTATTCCCCTTGCAAGCATCCGCAACTACAAGAAAGTAATTAAGATAAATCTAACCACAGCCTTAAACTCCGAGATCCTGCGATCCCTCTTGCATCGATATACTAACGGGGGCTTAGGTTTCCGTCACTCCGGCAACCCCGCAATTAGCAACCGAATACAAGATGCACTCCCCTAGGCCCATAAATGGTGAAGTGTCGTGTAGTCGACGTTCACACGACACCACTAGAAGAATGACACCACAACTTAAATATCATAACATTGAATATTACTCAACCATAATTCACTACTAGCATTTAGACTTCACCCATGTCCTCAAGAACTAAACGAACTACTCACGAGACATCATATGGAATACAATCAGAGGTGATATGATGATGAATAACAATCTGAACATAAATCTTGGTTCAATGGTTTCACTCAATAGCATCAATAACAAGTAGAGAATAACGCCGGGAGAGTTTCCCCTATCAAACAATCAAGATCCAACCCAAATTGTTACAACGGTGACGAGGTGCAGCGGTGGTGATGGCGGTGTAGATGGTGGAGATGATGATGATGATGATGAAGATGATGTCCAGCTCGATGACGATGGCGATGGCGTCGATTTCCCCCTCCGGGAGGGAATTTCCCCGGCGGATTCCTGCCCGCCGGAGAGCTCTTTTCTCTCTGGTGCTCTCCGCCCCGCGAGGCGGCCGTAACTCTTCGTGAGGTTCCCTCTCGTGGCTTAGGTCTTCGGGACGAAGGAGTACGCGAAGAAAAGGAGGCGAAAGGGGCTGTGGGGCCCCCAGACGACAGGGTGGCGCGGCCAGGCCATGGGCCGCGCCGGCCTGTGGTCTGGGCCCACCTTGGGTCCCCTCTTCTCCCCCTTCTGGCTCCCTCCGTCATCTGGAAAAATAGGATTTTACGTGTAATTTCCTTCCACAGTTGATCTTCCGAAATATTGCGTTCTGACGGTGCTTTTTCCAGCAGAATCCTGGCTCCGGTGCTTGATCCTCCAATAATGATGAAACATGCAAAATAGATGAAATAACATAAGTATTGTGTCCCAATATGAAATATATCAATGAATAACAACAAATTATGATACAAAATAGTGATGCAAATTGGACGTATCAATAGCCTTCGTCGCGAAAACCCCTGTACCGAGAGCCACGATACGGAAATACTTCCAGAGACGCCGCCGCCGCCAATCCCATCTCGGGGGATTCAGGAGATCGCCTCCGACACCCTGCCGTAGAGGGGAATCATCACCGGAGGGCTCTACATCATCATGCCCGTCTCTGGATTGATGCGTGAGTAGTTCATCCTTGGACTATGGGTCCATAGCAGTAGCTAGATGGTTATCTTCTCCTCTTGTGCTATCATGTTTAGATCTTGTGAGCTGCCTAACATGATCAAGATCATCTATTTGTAATGCTACATGTTGTGTTTGGTGGGATCCGATGAATATAGAATATTATGTCAAGTTGATTATGAATCTATCATATATGTGTTGTTTATGTTCTTGCATGCTCTCCGTTGCTAGTAGAGGCTCTGGCCAAGTTAATACTTGTAACTCCAAGCGGGGGTATTTATGCTCGATAGTGGGTTCATGCCTCCATTGAATCTGGGACAGTGCCAGAAAGTTCTAATGTTGTGGATGTGCTGTTGCTACTAGGGATAAAACATCAATACTTTGTCTAAGGATATTTGTGTTGATTACATTACGCACCGTACTTAATGCAATTGTCTGTTGTTTGTAACTTAATACTGGAGGGGGTGCGGATGCTAACCTGAAGGTGGACTATTTAGGCATAGATGCATGCTGGATGGCGGTCTATGTTCTTTGTCGTAATGCCCTGATTAATTCTCATAGTGATCATCATGATATGTATTGAATCTTTATTTGTCAATTGCCCGCCTGTAATTTATTCACCCAGCATGTTATTTATCTTATTGGAGAGACACCACTAGTGAACTGTGGACCCCGGTCCATTTTTTTACATCTGAATACAATCTACTGCAATCATTGTTCTCTACTGTTCTTTGCAAACAAACATCATCTTCCACACTATACGTTTAATCCTTTGTTTTCAGCAAGCCGGTGAGATTGACAACCTCACTCGTTACGTTGGGGCAAAGTATCTTGATTTTGTTGTGCAGGTTCCACGTTGGCGCCGGTTTCACTGGTGTTGCGCCGCACTACACTCCTCCACCAACAACCTTCACGTGTTCCTTGACTCCTACTGGTTCGATAACCTTGGTTTCTTACTGAGGGAAAACTTGCTGCTGTACGCATCACACCTTCCTCTTGGGGTTTCCAACGGACGTGTGCTTCACGCGTGTCAGCCAGCTGGCAAACTGGACGTCATATTTGGATTCCTCTAATATTTGGGTTCAAATGATGATATGGATGTTATATTTAGATTCCTCTCATTTTTCTGATCGATTTAGACATATTATTTGTGGAATTTTGATTTTTTGATTTAAAAATATTAATTATTCCATATTAAATAGAAAAAACCAAAAATAAAAACATTTTATTGTTATTGAATTCAATATTATTATTCATTGTTACTTATATATTCATTATTGTTTACTTAAGTAATTGTTTGGAATTCAAAAATAAAGAGTTGTGACATCACGGTTCAAGGGTTAATAGGGTTGACAGACTATTATTATCTGCAAGGTGTCAATTCTTTAAGTGAAGCTCATTCGAATGAAACCAAGAAGTTAAACGTGCTGAGGTTGGAGTAGTGTGAGGATGGGTGACCGACTGAGAAGTTTAACCATGATTATATTTTGACCTAAGATTAAGTGTACTTAGAGTTAAAAGTGTATGGATGAAAGATAAACAAGTAAAAAGAATGGTGTAAAAAAATTAAAATTTGAAAAAATTTAAAACTCTATGCCTAGGGCTTTGCCGTCAGCGTATAAAAAAATATATTTTTTTCGATTTCTTTTTGAATTTTTTTTGGAAAAAGGAAATTCGAATTTTTAAAATTTGCATGCCGACGGTTTTGCCGTCGGCGTAGCGTGCTACGCCGAGGGCCGGGCTTGCCGACGGCAATATTGTCTATGCCGCGGGACATAGATGCCGACGTCATACGCCGAGTACTGCCGTAGGCGTAGCCTACGCCGAGGGCTAGGCGTGGCTACGCCGAGGTCAGCCGGCCATCGGCGTATGCGTCCATTCCTGTAGTGCATCCGGAAACGAGTGACTCAAATTTGTTTATTTGCATGTTGGACTAAGTTATTTTCAAATGGAGAAAGTGTACTAAGAATTGAATCCCCGTAGACTGTTTAATCTCTATGGGATTAACCAGTTAGCAGTACTAGCTTATTTCTGTGCGAGTAAGTTACATAAAACGAGCACATTCGAGGCTAGGTTAGCAGCTTAGTAGCTATTTTGGTAACGTTTGCAAAAAAAAAAACTATTAAATCTCAGGCTTGGCGTTACAAATTACGCTAATTTCCATCTAAAATCATTTTGATAGAATCCCTAAACAGTGGGGTCCATTTATAAGGGCTGAGTTCGCTACCCACATGGATGGTAGGTCCCCATCTTTTCCCCCTCTCTTCTTCTTCATCAATATCTCTCTCCGGCCAGATCCGTAGCGGCACATGATGCATGTAAAATGCATACATGAACATTGCACTTTATTGCAATATATTACCATATATTTGCATCTTATATAATGTTATTTTCTTGTTTTATTATATTTTAGGAGATTTTCTAAATAATCCCTCCTCATCCGGTTCGAATTATGTTTGACACGAAACGCCACTTTTCAGTGTTTTTGACTTTCCATGAGCTACGGGACTCCAAAAAGGAAAAGGTTAGGGGCCACGTTTCGAAACTTTTGAGACGAACAAAACGAGCTAAAGTGGGCCACCAGGAGGTCAACAGGCTGGGAAAGAGAGAGGGTGGTGCGTGATGGCCCACAAGTATAGGGGATCGCAACAGTCTTCGAGGGAAGTAAAACTCAAATTTATTGATTCGACACAAGAGGAGGTAAAGAATACTTATAAGCCCTAACAGCGGAGTTGTCAATTCAGCTGCACCTGGGAAAGCACTAGTAACATGGGTGATGTGAAAGCAGCAGTAATATGAGAGTAATAACAATAGTAACACAGTAGCAGTAGCACAGAGGATATGGCACCGGAAAATATTCCATTGCGTAGTTGACTTTAGAGCAATGATGATGACAGAAGGACCGAGGTTCCCAGCTATCTACACCAATGTTAACTCTTCAAATAACATATGTTGGGTGAACAAATTATAGTTGGGTAATTGATAATGTGGGGGCATGACAATGCATGCTATGATAAGATAAAGGTTACTGTAGTATTTAATTGGGCATTATAACATAATACATAGACCGTAATCCAACTGCGTCTATGATTAATAATCCACCTTCAGGTTATCATCTAAACCGCTTCCAGTATTAAGTTGCAAGTAACATTATCGCATTAAGAAATGTGTGTAAAGTAAACAATATAATTATACTTAGACCTTACATTGTTGTTTTCTCCCTAGTAGCAACAACACATCTACAACCTTAGAAGTTATAAAGTCACTCTCCCAGAAAATTAGAGGCATTAACCTACTATCGAGCATAAATTCCCCCTCTTGGAGATACAAGCAACTACTTGATCAAGGTAACTACAAGTACCGGAGAGCATGTAAGATCTTAGATAACAGTAGTATGATAATATGATGAACAATCTGATCACAATTCCATAATTTATCGGATCCCAGCAAACACAACACCGATTACATCATATGGATCTCAATCATGTAAGGCATCTCATGAGATCATTGTATTGAAGTACATGGGAGAGAGTACCAACTAGCTACAGCTGAGAATCCGTATTCCAGGGGGAACTACTCACGACCCGTCATGGAGTCGAAGTGGAGGCGGTGGAGTCAATGGAGATGGGTCCGGGGGTCAATCCTATCCCGACAGGGTGCTGGAGCTGGAACTTATGACCCCCGAAACTCGTCTGGACGATGGCGGCGGCGATGGAAATTTTCGTGGACGGAGGCTTGTATATTTAGGGTTTTCTCGTCGAAGGCTTTATATAGGCGGAAGATATAGGTTGGTGCGGTGCCTGGTGGCCCCACACCTACCCTAGACGCGGGCCAGGTCCAGGCCGCGCCTAGGGGTGGTTTGGGCACCCTGCTGCGCCTCTTCAACCCCCAAAAGAAGCCTGGTGACCGGGTGTATATGTGAGCACGCATCCGTTGGTTGACACGTGTCACATTTAGCAAACCAAATCAGCACTAACAACACTTCCAAATCACGTATTTCCCCCGCCAAAGCTTTCGCTAATGATTGACGCTACAAATCATTGAAACGCGGGCCTCGCAGCCCACGACAAGTACGCTTAGCGATGGATAAGACAACGTCAATGCAACATATCCAACTGATGAGAACCGGATCTCAAAGCAGATCGTGCGGCATCTAGAGGGTGCTCAGGTATACACCTAGTCACCAAATCCCCTCTCCTTCAACCCCCTTCGGACTTCGTCTTCGTTTCGATAAATTATTGACTTCGGCTTATGTTTCGTCCAATTCCGAGAATATTTTCTTTACAACTTTTCTAAAATACAAAAATAGCAGAAAACAGGGAACTGACACAGTGGCATCTTGTTAATAGGTTAGTGTCGGGAATCATGTAAAAGTGCAACGAAGTGTAAGCAAAACATATATAAATTGGTGTAAAACAAGCATGGAGCATCAAAAATTATAGATACGGTTGAGATGTATCAAGCATCCCCAAGCTTAACTCCTGCTCGTCCTCGAGTAGGTAAGTGATAACAAAAATAATTTTTGAGGTGACATGAGGCCAACACAATCTTGATCAAGTTATTGTAAAAGCATTGTGAGCTGAGATCAAAGTACTCTAACATAGGTATGGTAGATATAATTCTAACCATAGAGCTTAGCAGCTATATGTTATAACATGAGAAGTAACTCAAATAAAAGATCATGAATAATAATGCACTAAAAGCAACTGTTTGTTTATGAGCATAGCGAAAACATAGCAAAGTGGTATTCAACTTGTCCTTTATGGAGTAGCAAAACCTAAATGCCAGGACACCTATAAAGTTTAAGGGGTGACTAGATACAAATAATTTGAGAACAAACAATAATCATAATCATGAATCAATCAATAATAAATTTTGGGACTATAGACATTATACTCAGAACGACAACTATCTCTCTTAGTGGTGCATAAACAAGAACATGAAAACTCAACATAAAAGTAAAAGAAAGACCCTGCGCAGAGGGAATCAAGATTACTTATGTGCTAGAGTTTTTTAATTTGAAATGCAATAGGAGTGTTGAAAATGTATTTTGAGAGGTATGCATGTCTATGTCAACGAATAACATCAAATAATCTATCATCCTTTCATATAGTGACCTCAAGAGAGGCTCCCATGTAGTTCTCCATTGCACATCATTATTTAGGATCTCTCCAGTACATAATGTGTGGAGCATTTATTTGTTTATTTGTTTATTTTATATTTTGTTTGAGATGGGCACCCAGTTGTCTCGCTCTTTTTGCAATATTAAGGGACTTTACCACATTATTCATGCTTAGTCAAGGTGTGAAGTCATGAAAAGACAACCATTCAATACTTCCTCATGAGCTAAAACAAAACACAAAACATGTAATTATTTTGAAGGTTTTAAAGATAGCACACAAGCAATTTACTTTGGAGTGGCAGTGAAATACCACATATAGGTAGATATGGTGGACACAATTGGCAAACTTTAGTTTTTTTATAGTTGGATGCACGAGTACAGGTGAAGGCTAGCAAAATACTGGGAGCGACCAACTAAGAGAGCAATAATGGCAATAATCATGCATAGCGACAAAACATTATTAATCAAAACATAAAGTGATATTACAAGTCAAAAACTAAATGATCATAGAGGCTTTAGGTGACTGGTTTGTAGTCATAACATGGTGTAAGCATATGCCAAGTCAACCCAATACCAACATTAAAGGAGAATACCACAATAATATGCTTTTGTATGATTGAAACAACACATGATTCTAAGCATATGATTAAAATACTATCTAACATGACATGCAAAAGTCTATGCCACAGTCTAGACATGATTCATTTTGCATCACTATAAGCATGAAACATTTTACTCGTCTCCAACATCAGTCAACTTATTTGAAATAGCTCTCAGAGATAAAAATCAATATGGACCAGAGAGCTAATCATACATAAATAAAGAATACTAACGAGCTCTGAACAAAATAAGAATCGAAAACCAAGAGCTAAACGCAGTACCAGAAAACTAGAACACCGGTTGATGTGGGCACCGCGTCAACGCCCCGGCCCCGTGCACCACCGGCGTGAAATTGGGAAGAGAGGAGACACAGCGGCTAGGTCCACCACTCCCGAATCCCCTCCACCCGACGCTATGTTTCTCACCATATTCTCCTAGTCCCGATTCAGACCCGTCGGCTGGGAAGAGGGCAACCGCTGCTCCCTCCATCCTCCTTCCAGACCCATAGGGTGAGGAGGCAGTGGAGGTCCTCTACTCCCTCGGCGAGGTCCAAGCGCCCTGGAAAACGGTGGAACTTCCGGCCTCCAGCGCCACCATTGTGCCTGGCTAGCGCCGCCCCTCCTTCGGCTACCGGCTCCCTCCTCCAGCCGGCTGGCCGGCAAGGGGAGGCATGACCCTGCGGGGATCTCGTGCTGCCTCTCCTCCCCACCCATTAGGCGTGCGCGGCGGCCGTCGCCGATGAAGAAGGGAATTTATCTCATGTCCAGAGGAGAGGGGGCAGGAAGAGAGAGAGAGAGGAGAGGCCGCCAGATGCCTCGTCGACGCCACTCATGTCCAGAGGAGAGGCCGCCTGGCCGCTGGATGCTTCGCCGCCGCCACCGATAGAGAGAAGGGGTAGAGACGCGAGAAGGGGAACGTTCAGGAGAGATGCGAAAGAAAAGTCAAAGAGCACCATCTCCCTCAAACCGACCTTCGCATGGGCCCCAAGTTAACTCAACGCGCTCGTGGAGGCCTGAAAAGCCAGCGATCACAACGGCATTACTCTGTTTAGATAATTGGCCATAGGCTATCGTCAATTAATTAATGAGGGTTAGAGGTTCTGTGAATAATTAATTGTCACCGTACATGGTCTCAGAGAGTGAGAGTTGTACGTACATCAGGTACGTACGTAATTGCATTTTCTTTTCTTGCGCGTGTTCATCACCATCGATAAACGAAGTCGTCTTTGAGTCGCTTGACATATACAATTTCTTTTTTTCCTTGTGGCATGCGGCCGGCTAATTTGTTAGATTAATTACTACTCCAATGTTGAATAAGTACGTAAACAAATTGAGAGAGTTTATTTTACCAGCAGTTCATCGATGATCCGTATACGACTTGTGCGAGTTTTGCTAAGCGAGACAATGGTAATTAAGTATGTACAAGATTCCGTTTTAATAGAGAGACAATTTCGTGGCCGGCCTAGTTGGAGCTGACATGTAAATATCAAAACAATTCGAGCATGTCGACCAATCACAATGGAAAAACCTCCCATTTTTTTCCCCTAAAGTATAAGCTTAGAGCTGTATTTTTTTTTTTTGAGAATTTTGCTGCGCTTTATTATAAACTGGCAGAATCACAAGTCAAACAGTCTACAATAGACCCGGCGGCACACCAAACCAAGTTTGACACAACTTATTAGCGCAGCCTAACTTTGCTAAACAATGCGCGACGCCATTACACACACGCCGTACATGCCCTACTTCAGCTTCAGCAAACTCCTGGAGCGTCAGCTTCACTTCCTCCACAAGTGGCCCATAGATGGATCGATCCATCTCCTTGCCGTGCAGTTTTGACACCACAGCAGCGCAGTCCGTTTCCAGCAGCACCTTCTCCAAGCCCAGCTCCTTTGCCACCTCCAAACCCTGCCGACAAGCTAACAGCTCGGCCTGTTCTGGGTCAGACACTGACGGGAAAAAACGGCACGCTCCTGCTAGAAAGCCGCCATGGTGATCTCGTAAGACCACACCGCAACCCCCGTGACCTGAATCCCTGTTAAAGGCGCCATCAGCGTTGATTTTGGTCCAGCCCTGCGAAGGTGGAAGCCAGTGCTCCACACGTCCCGCTTGATGGACCGGACTCGAGGTTCGGGAGTTTGTCCATTCCTCCAGTAAGAAGAACGATCGCCTGGCAGTGCAGTTTGGATCTTCTATCTGGACAGCCTGCCCTTGCCTCATTGCGCGCAAGCCAGAGCTGGTAAATTGTCATCAGCATCACACATAGCTCCCCTTCATCCAGACGCCCAAACTGCTCAAGCAACCAGGCTTGGAGAAGACGTTGAGGTGCACAATTATCCGGAGGCGACACCAGGCGCAGTCCCGTTTGCTCTCGCAGCAGCTCCCACATGCGAGCAGAGTGCGGGCACAGCCAAAATCTGTGTACCAGAGACTCTTCCCGATGACAGACCACGCAAGTCACTCCTGTCTTGATCTTCCGACGCTGTAGTTCCACGCCCACTGCCAGCCCATTTCTAGCTAGGCGCCAATTATGCACCTTAACTTTCCCCGGAACCTCTCGCGGACCAAAGGGCGAGCCAGCCGCGGTGCTCGGCGCTAGACATAGAGGAGCTTGGACTCCCAGTTCGGATAGAATTGAGCTGTGTTTTCAGGTGATATGCCGAGCGCACACTAAACATCCCATTCTTTGTGTAGTTCCATGCAATATAGTCGTCTGTTCCGGCCCTTCCAATGGGAATTTTCAGAATGTCGCTGACATCAACTTCAAAAAACGTAGCTCGCAATTTTTGCTCGTTCCACCCCTGTCCATCCGGCAACAGGAGGTCCTCCACTGAATTTACCACAGCATCTGGAAGGTGTCCCAGTGGACGTTGTCGTTGCCTAATCGACAATACCTCGGAGGAGGGATCCTCACGAAGGGGAGAAGAAGTAGGGGCCATAGGACGGAGTGCACACGGGACGGTGGTACGCGAGTTACCCAGCTTCGGAACACCTGCACGATGACAGGGCCTACTGCTGCTTGTCTGGAATTATCTGGGCGCTTGCGCGTTGTTACAATGGTTGTGATTGTGCCTCTAGGGCTCCCGGGATCCGGCTTATAAAGGCGCACGGATCTAGGGTTTACATGGAGAGTCCTAGCCGGAATACAAGTTGCCTAACTACGGTACAATATCTTGCCGTGTACGTCAAAGATCCGCCTCCCTTATGGCCGTACCGGATCCGGATACTTTATGGGCCTCCACGGATCCGGCCTCCTTCGTAGGTCGGTTAGGATCCGGCTCCGGGTTCCCGGGCTGGACTTCATCCTTCTTGATCAACAACGAACCGGGCCGCCCGATGGGCCCCATGCCACCATCACCGTCTGTGGGCCACCCGGGCTTGCCGGATCTAGGCCATGTCGTTGATATACCCATAAAGTATACCCACAACAGTAGCCCCCGAAGTTCTCCGAGATTCATCATTCTTCCGTCTTCATATATTACTCGGAACCGAAGAGAATCTTGAAGAGCTTCCAAACTTATATGTTTCCGACATCATTCAACCGGAAATCCACATGTCCTTCAGTAACGATAATGTAACGGAGTTTGCACTTTTCCCGCGCACAACTTCCTATCTTCCCGCACTAAATTTTCGGAGATGCGAATCTTCAGCCGGAAATTTCGGGAGTGCACGGTTAAATTACCTCCACGTCATTTTACCGCTTTTGACCTAAGACACGTGTCATGCATCCAACGGTGAGACCGTTCAGTTTCCGCCGTTGGATCCGGAATGCGAATCTCCGCGCGAGGGCTATAAATACCCCGACGCGCGGTAACTCCTCATTCGTTTCACCCGTTCACCACTTCATCTTCTTCCTCCCACCGCGCCGCCCGCCAGATCTCATCTCCGACGAGCTCCGCCGCGGAAGACTTCACGCCAGGTCGCTCCAAGCCTTCCCCCGTTCCAAGATCGTCGCGGTTGATCGGGAAATCTCCCCCGCCGCCGATTCGTGGTCACGCGGGCCGTTTTTTAGCAACTTCGGCGACCTTCGTCCTCGCCGGAGCACCGCCGGTTCGCCGCGCCATTGACGGTACGTGCACCGGACTTGTAGAAGAAGAAGTAGAGTAGATTCCGGTAACTCAAACACTTTGCATGGGTGCAGCCGGAAGTATGCCGATCGACTCGCACTGTACTGGTAGTTCTCCGAATAGCCCGGATACCAGTTCACTAGAGCCAATCTGCCCGGATCCCATTGCATATCTACCACCATATGTTTCCGACATCCGGCTGGCTCAACCTTTTTCCGCATCTTCCAGCACCAAGTTAAGCCGGATCCCAACCGCACAAGAAATCGAAGAAGAACTTCAAGGGCAAGCTAGAATGGCTGCCAAGGTTCAGGAGACGGAAAACAAGAAAGCTTCTAAGGCCCGGAACCGCGAAGGAGAGCGGGGTCAATGGTGGCCCTGCGAAACCACCGATACGGAGCTCAGAGAGCTTCAGAACGAAGGTATGATCTCCGCCCACTGGAGTTTCATACGCGACACCGTCGTCCCCAAGCCAGGAGCCGGAGAAGTGGTCATGACCAAGGCTTGGGTGGAACGCGGATTATCGCTTCGTTGCTCGGAATTCTTCCTCTCTATTCTCAAAACATATGGGCTTCAGCCCCACAACATCTGCCCCAACTCCTACCTTCTGCTCTCCAACTTCGCAACTCTCTGCGAAGGGCATCTCGGAATCCGGCCAGACGTCAAGCTATGGCAGTTTTTCTTCCGAGTAAAGAAAGAGACGAAGGACAAAGCTATGCTGAACTGCGGGAGCATGACATTCATGCTCCGACCTGGTCGCATGTACCCTCCTCATGACTCGCACGAATCCGTCCGGTACTGGAACGCCGGATGGTTTTACGAGAAGAATGCGTCAGTTCCGGAGGTCCACGACGGCCTCCCCAAATTCAACAACGAGCCTCCGGAAGAGCTCGCAAGCTGGAGCTTCATCCCGTCGCTTTCCCTAACTCCTATCCTGGAGAAGGCAGCGCGGAGAATCTCCTGGTTAGTCCACGAAGGGCTAACCGGAACCCAGCTTACACTGAGCTGGTTCACTCGGCGGATCCAGCCTCTACGATATAACGCGCGATTAATCTGCGCGTACACCGGGGCGGACGACCAGCTCCGAGCTATCCGCCACGATCTTCCGGATGACTCTCTCAAAAGGAGATTCAAGACGCTGGTGAAGGTGGGCCGGGGTCAACCGATCCCGGAACTGATCAAAGATATTTACACGAACGACCAATGTCCTCCGGTAAGCTTTGACCCTTTCGTTACTTCAAACTTCACAAGTTTTTGGATATTGACTAACATATGATATCTTTCCCTCCAGCTCGCTACATTGGCGGAGGAAAATCTGCGCACCATACTTCGTGTCCCCGTCAGTGGCGACACGGCGGAGGAGGTTCCGGAAGACGAAGAGGAGGAAGAGGAGCAAGCACCCCGCAAGGTAGCTCCTCGACCTACGAAGCGTCCCCGCGCCAAAGCTCCCGGTTCTGAAGCCAGAGCCAGCGGCGAGGCCTCCGCCAAGAAGCCCAAGATCGTCAAGCCTCCTCCGCTAGACTCAAGGAAGGCGGAGCGGGAACGTTTGAGAATGCTTTCCACAGCAGGCAAACGCTCGCGCCCCATCATCCCCGGCGCCCCGTAAGTTTCCGCGTATGGTTCGTATTTATTTTGACGCAACTGTTTCTTATGCGATCTTTCTTTTATTTGTTCGCAGGACTCCGACTACCGCTGCCACCCGGACCATCAGCCAAGAACCCATCACCAAATATATGAAGAAATCTCCGGCTGTTGGTCCTACAACTCCAGCTCCGCCAAGCGCTTCCCACACTGCTCCTCCGCCATCTCCTCCTCAGGCGGATCAATCTCCCCCTCCTGCCGCAAACACTCCACCGGAAGTAATTCCGGTCAGCAGCGAAAAGGCGGGCGAAGAAGATCCTAAGGCAAAAGGCCCAGCCCAAGAAGAACCAGAGATCCAAAGCCAAGGAGAGGCTGAAGTTACTTCCTCCGAGAAGGTCGGAGCCGGTGCTGGCGACGTTGTCGTGTTTCCGAAAAACTTCGGAGATCCGACTGACCTCACTTCCACCCCCAA
The DNA here is from genome assembly GCF_022539505.1 of Lolium rigidum. Classification (NCBI taxonomy): domain Eukaryota; kingdom Viridiplantae; phylum Streptophyta; class Magnoliopsida; order Poales; family Poaceae; genus Lolium; species Lolium rigidum. The sequence goes on from NC_061510.1 coordinate 90,796,653, forward strand.
GGCATATGCTACAAAATTCTTCAACAAGCTGACGGAGGCGGAGAAGTGGGAACTTGAACAAGACCTGCTCAACGCCATGTTGAACAATGCCTGGGGGAAACCGGATGCCTCGACGTCGGAGATCCAGGAATTTAAGAAGGACGTCGGCCAGTTCTTCGACAAGCTTATCTGCAAACAAAAGGTACTCCCCAGTAGCCCCCAAGCATGTGGGCGGAAACTAAATACTAGTTAGCGCTTAGATGCTTTTTAGAGTACAGCCACTTTTGGAAAGATTTAAAAATGTCACAGTAGCCCCCAAGCATGATGTCGGAAAGATTCCGGCAGCAATGCTTCAAAGGACCCCACTATACGTAGGCGGAATTTTTACTCCTGCTCTGATCGGTTTTTACAGGAACAGCAGGCACTGCATTATGAGCTACACAAAAACATTGCCCTGCAGCGCCGCGTTACCTTGGGTCAAGCGGAAAGTATCCGGACCCTCAAGAATGAAAATGCAGAACTGAACAAACAACTGGCGGACGCCCAAGGTGGGTTTCCGACCTTTCTTGCTATTAGTTCTCGTTCCGACTTTGAACTGTATTTAACTTGATTCTTTATAGGTGCATCCTCTTCCCTGGCGACGACCTCCTCCGAACTGGAAAACCTGCGCTCCTCATACCAAGAGTTGGAGATAAAGCTGAAGGAGGCGGAGCAGCAGAAGGAGCAGGCCGAGAAGCAACTGGCGGAGAAAAACTCCGAGCTCATCAGGGAAAAAGGCGATTTCTTGTTGAAACGCAAAGTTGATAGCGAGACCATCAAGGGGCAGCTAAAGGAGCTCAATGGGCTCCGAAATTATATGGAAACCGCGGAGCACCATTGGGACTTGCTAGCCGAAAATATTCTGGGTACGTGTACTCGGAACTTCTTATCTTGATGTATAGTTTCTTGTGCTCAACTTGAATTTTTACGCTTGTATTTTTGTGCAGAACCACTTGGATACTCTGAAAGGCGCCGGAACAAATTTCCCCGAGACGACGTTCTTACTCTTGCTGGTGATGATTGCAAGGATCTGATCTCCGCCTCACGGAAGATATGCCATAACTTATCGCTAAAGAAGAGCCGCACCTGCGGTCTGCGCCAACTGGTCAAGCGGATGGACATTCTTCCGGAGCTGGTAACAGATCTACAGGCTTCATCAGCCCGAGGCGCAGCTGCCATGACTTTAACCATGTGCTTGGCGCATAACCCGGAGATGGACCTGGACCGGGTAACTTCTGGTGTTCCTCCGACAGCAGATGTCGGAGCTCTTCTTGATGCGGTGAGTGGCTATGACACCCGCATCGCGCGAAGGATCCGTCATGACGAGTTCTACGACAAGGAGGTTCTCCCAGCAGATGAGCCCCTTGAAGAGGAACTTCAAAAGGAGCGTGATGCGGAAACCCGACCTGCGGAATCCGGAACCCAGTTTACCTGGACCAGCTCCAAGGATGCTCCCCAAGAGGAACCCGAGTCCGGCGCTGCCACCTCCGAAGAAGATGAAGAGAGCGATGAAGATGTGTCGTCTCCGGCTGAGGGCGCCAAAGGAAAAGATCCAGAGGGCAATGCTTCTCCGTCCAAGGCGGAGTAAGAACGTTTATGTCCTGCGGGATAAAACAATGCATCATTTTGGCCCCAGCGAGGGTTTGTAATATAACTTAAATTCTTAAGTAGTTAGGGATGAAACAAGCATGCATGCGTGGGCGGAAAATACTTATCCTGCTATCCGTTTTTATATTATTTGCATGTGTTGTTTCTTGAAAGCAAGTGCTGGTTTGATAATTTCCGGCTTGCCCACTTGACCTTCCACGAGCCGGAAAACCCGTGCCGGAAACGCTCGCCAGCGGCGACGAAGCCCAATGGCAATCCGTCAATAACCGCGGAAACAAGCCCCCAGCGCAAGTGCCGGAAGTCGCTACCAGGAATCCATGGGTTTGCAACAGAAAAAACTTCCGCTAGAAAACTTAAGCTTACGTCCTAAGGGACGATTTTGAAAATCGCAACTTTCATACACGCCTAGGCGGAAAAATCCAGCTCTGCGGTTTTAGTCGGAAAACAACATACACGATCCAGAAATGAAAAATTAAAGGAGGTAAATGACTCTAAGAGTGAACCAAAAGCTTTATTTCATTGATCATGTATCATAGATATTACAAGGTATGTAATGTGTAAAGCGCTAAGTGTGGAAAGGACGTAGCTGTGCTATGTTCCAGGGACGATCTGTTTCATCATATATGTCACCCGGATCTTCTCGTTTTCGTTTCCGATGCCAGTTGGCAGGTCTATCCTTTAGTTCCCGGAAATCAACGAGGTAGTAGGATCCGTTGTGTAGTACTTTGCCGATGACGAAAGGTCCTTCCCATGGAGTTTGCAACTTGTGATCTTTCACCCGGCGAAGGCGGAGGACTAAGTCTCCGACCATGAACGAGCGGTTCCGAACTCGACGGCTATGATAGCGTCGGAGCTTCGCTGGTAAATGGTGGAGCGTTGGTCGGCTAGATTCCGAGCTTCTTCGATCAGGTCCACAGATAGCTGTCGAGCCTCGTCAGCAGCTTTCTTCATTGTAGGCGGAAACTCGCGGTGAGTCATGGATGATGTCAGTGGGGAGCACAGCTTCAGATCCGTATACCAGGAAAAAAGGAGTAAATCCTGTTGACCTGTTAGGGGTAGTTCGTAAACTCCACGTAACGTAGTCCAGCTCATCAGCCCAAGCTCCGGCTGCGCGGCGCAGCGGTTCTTCAAGGCGAGGTTTGATTCCGGCTAGTATAAGGCCGTTGGCTCGTTCGACCTGACCATTAGATTGTGGATGAGCCACAGACGCAAGGTCAAGCCGGATCCCAACTTCATCGCAGTAATTCTTGAGTTCTCCCTGCGCAAAGTTTGTGCCATTGTCTGTGATTATGCTGTGTGGGATGCCGAATCTCGTTACGAGGCTGCAAACAAATTTTAGTGCCGTAGCACCGTCGGCTTTTCTCACTGGCTTTGCCTCGATCCACTTATCGAACTTGTCAATAGCGACCAGGAGGTATTCATGACCGCCAGGAGATGATTTCTTCAACTTACCAACCATATCGAGCCCCCAGACCGCAAACGGCCAGGTGATAGGGATGGTCCTCAGCTCTTGGGCTGGAGCGTTTGGTTGAGTAGCGTAGTACTGACAACCGCGGCAAGTTTTCACCAGCTTGTCAGCGTCTTCTTTAGCTGTTAGCCAGTAAAATCCTAACCGAAAAGCTTTTGCAACGAGGGATCTGGGGGCGGCATGATGCCCGCAATCCCCTGCGTGGATCTCTCTGAGGATTTCAATGCCATCTTGACTAGAGACGCATTTGAGAAAAACCCCGTTTGCACTTTGTTTGTAGAGCTGTCCATCAACAATTGTGTAGGATCTTGCTCGTCTAATGATCTGACGTGCGTGGACCTCGTCCTCCGGCAACTTTTGATCGATGAGATAGTCCAGAAATGGCTGAGTCCAGGCCGGAATGATTGCCATCACTTCCTTAGCCGGAGAAACTGCCAGATCAGGATTTTCCGGGTTTGCACCCTTCACTGAGGGTACTCGCAGATGCTCAAGGAACACTCCAGGCGGAATTGGTTTCCTGCCGGATCCGAGCTTGGACAGCATGTCAGCTGCCGTGTTATCGTCTCTTCTGACGTACTTGACTTCGTATCCGAGGAAGCACTTGGCGATCTCGTCCACTTCGTCTCTGTAAGCCGCCATGACGGAGTTTCTGGCGTTCCGAGTTCCGGCTACTTGTTGTGCCACCAGGTCGGAATCTCCGCAGCATATGATGTGCTTGATCCCAATTTCCTTAGCGATGCGCAGACCGTGTAGTAGAGCCTCGTATTCCGCCATATTGTTGGTTGCTTCGAAGTGAATCTGCGTAACGTATCGCAGCTCTTCTCCGGTAGGTGACTTCGTGGTAACTCCAGCCCCCGAGCCTTGATGTTGCTTGGATCCGTCAAAGTGCATGACCCACGCTTCAGGTTCCGGCACAGGCGTGCCCTCCGGTGCTTCAGTCCAATCCGCGATGAAATCCGCTAGAACTTGAGACTTGATTGCAGTTCGGGCTTCGTAGTTGATGTCAAAGGCAGATAACTCGATGCCCCATTTTGCTACGCGTCCTGTTGCGTCGGAGTTGTTGATGATTGTTGCCAGGGGAGCCTTGCTCACCACTCGTCATTGGGTGCTCCCGGAAGTAGTGTCTCAGCTTCCGGCTGCCTAGGAAAACTCCGTATGCTAGCTTCCGAAAGTGAGGGTATCTCTGCTTGGATTCCGTCGAGACTTCGCTAATGTAATAGACGAGCCTTTGGACTCCGTGCTCAAATCCTTCTTCCTTTCGCACCACCACGATTACGAGGCTGATAACTTTGTTGGTAGCTGCTATGTAGAGGAGCATAGGCTCTGACTCAGCTGGGGCTGCCAATATAGGTGGGGAGGAGAGTATGTTCTTCAACTCCTGAAGTGCTTTATCTGCTGCCTCATCCCAGACGAACTTGTCTGTTTTCTTCAGCAGCTTGTATAGAGGTAAGGCTTTCTCGCCAAGATGGCTAACAAATCTGCTGATTGCCGCAACGCAACCAGTTAATCGTTGCACATCTTTGAGACCAGTTGGCCTTTTGATGTTCAGGATAGCCTTGATCTTTTCCGGGTTAACTTCGATGCCCCTGTGAGAAACAATGAAGCCAAGGAGTTTTCCTGCTGGTACGCCAAAGACGCACTTCAGCGGATTCAACATCATCTTGTACCGTCGGAGATTATCAAAGGTTTCCTTGAGGTCGCTCAGCAGGTCGGATCCCTTTCGGGTCATGACCGCGATGTCGTCGACGTAGGCGTGCACGTTCCGGCCAATTTGGTCCTTCGTGCACCGCCGCATCGTACGTTGGTATGTGGCACCTGCGTTTTTCAAGCCAAAAGGCATGGTAACATAGCAAGTATGTGCCAAATGGTGTGATGAAGGAGGTCGCCTTTTGGTCGACTCCTTCATCAAGATCCGATGATACCCGGAATATGCGTCAAGAAAACACGAAGTTCCGCCTCGCCGTCGAATCAATGACTTGGTCAATGCGCGGCAAAGGGAACGGATCTTTCGGACAATGCTTATTCACGCCGGAGTAATCGATGCACATTCTTAGTATTTCAGAATTCTTTTTGGGTACAAGGACGGGGTTTGCGACCCAATCAGTATGGATAACTTCTACTACAAAACCTGCCTCTAGTAACTTTGCTAATTCCATTCCTATGGCGCGGCGCTTCTTGTCTCCAAAGCGTCGCATAGCTTGCTTCACCGGTTTTGCACCCGGGTTTATGTTGAGGTAGTGCTCGGCGAGTTCCCTTGGTACTCCGGACATGTCAGAAGGTTTCCATGCGAAGATATCCATGTTAGCTCTGAGGAACTCGACGAGCGCGCTTTCCTATTTGGGGTCCATGTTGGCTCCGACCGAAACCTCGCTTGGAGCCTGTCACCTTCGACGAGGTCATGCTTCTTGGTTTCTATCGCGGCCTTGAACGAGGTCTTCTGTTCGGAGATCTGCTTCTTGGTGGTCTCGCATCTCGGTCGGATCCACCGCGGCTCCGTAGCCTTGCGGCTCCTCTCCGGATATGACGGATTCTCGCAAAGGCGGCCTCGCCTTCCTCGCAGTCCCTAGCTTTCTTGTAGTCTCCGGACACGGTGATCCAACCGTTAGGACCCGGAATCTTGAGCTTGTTGTAGATGTAGCATGCTCTGGCGTGGAACTTGTGGTAGGTGGGCCTGCCGAAGATCACGTGGTAGGAGCTTTTGAAGGGCACCACTTCAAACGTGATCATCTCTTCGCGGTAGTTGTTCACATTGCCGAAGGCCACGGGAAGTTTGATGCTGCCCAGAGAGTTTGCCTTCTTACCCGGAACCACACCATGAAATTCAGTGGTGCTGTGCTTGAGCTGTTCCTTGGTGAGGTTCATCTTCTCCGAGGTCTCCGTGTACATGATGTTCAGTGCTAGCTCCTCCGTCCATAAGACACTTGGAGAAGTCATACCCGTCTATGCGGGGACTCACAACCAGGGCGTAGCACTCTTTGGGGATGACGGCCGGGTGATCCGACCTGTCAAACGTACAGGCTTTCTCCGACCACTTGACATACTGCGGCACAGCCGGAACTGTGGCGTTCAAGATCCGGAGCGCTGATTTTTTCGCGCGGACAGTTGGGGTTCCGAGGAAGGTGTGGTAATTTCCGACACTCTTCTTGCTGAAGGGGTTGGATTTGTTAGCTGCGGTACCCTCCTTGGGTTCCGGCGAAGCGTCATCCTCGTCCATGGCTTCGGAACTGTCCTCCTCTTTGTCCTTGTTCTTGCCCTTGCCTCCTTTGCCGCGCGGGCGGTGCTTCCGGGCTCGTTTGTATCCTGCCTCCGGGTCATTCTTCAGATCGTTGACCCACTTGCAGTTGCGATTGGTATGGGTGGATTTGCCTGTAGCCGGATCCAGATGAGCCAGGCACGGCATATCCCTGTATTCTTCATACGTTTGGGGGGCGCGGGATCCGGCTGCGGTGACTTCGTCAGCGCGCTGCTGGCCCCCGCCTCGCTCCGCCTCCACGTCCGCGGCCTCTTCCGCCTCCTGGACCTCCGCGTTGGAACGTCATGGCTACCATGTCGGATCCTCCGCCCTTCTGGTCTTCAGGGGGTTCTTCCGCTTGTTGCTGTTGCTGACGCCGTTATCACGGTTTTTCTTCTGTTGGTGCAGGGGTATGGCTGTAGCTGCGAGATCTCCGCCTGCGTCGTCATCGGCGGCAGTATGATCGCTGGCGATGTTTATCATCTCGTCAAGAGTGAGTTTGTTCGCGTTCACCAGGCAGGTAAGCTTGTGGCGCAACAGCCCCCCACGCTGCAGACCACCAATAAAGGCGTGCATTGCTGTGCGGTTATCTACGTTCTCGCACTCGTTTCTGGTTGCCAACCATCGGGTGAGGAAACTCCTAGATGTCTCACCCTTCTTCTGGATGCAAGCTTGAAGATCGCTGGTGGTGGCCGGTCTCTTGTAGGTACCCCTGAAGTGGTTCTCGAAAGCCTTCTTCAGGTCCAACCAGCAAAAGATGGTGTTCTCCTCGAGGTCGCTGAGCCAAACACGAGCTGGACCAATAAGGTACAACTGGAGCATGCGGCAGGCTATATTCGGGGTTCCTCCGGCGAAGGTTACCGCATTGTAGTAATCCTCGATCCAGGTATCCGGCCTCTCGCTGCCATCATAATGCTTCAGATTTCCTGGTAGCTTAAGGTTCAAGCTTCTTGGCTTTGGTTCCTCTCGGATCATCTGGCCAAAGCACCTTGGACCGATGTAGTCGGATCTGTACTCGTTGAGGCGATCCCGGGCATCACGAGGGGCGCCGCCGGGTGATTTTGAGCGGGAACGGGATCTCCGGCCTCTGCCTCCGCCTCCACCTCCGCCTCCACTTGGTGGTGGCGAGGGAGATCTGCGAGGGGGCCTGTAAGATGATCTTCCGCCTTCAGACTCGTGGCGTGGCTCCCTCGGCTGGCTCCGGCTTCGGTGGCTCCTTTCCTCTTGGTGGTGGTCGCCTCCGTCGTTCCGGCTCCTGCGTGGTTCCGGTGCGTACTCCTCGTTCCGGCTCCTCCTTGGTTCCGGATCGCGTCCTTGGCTTCTGCGAGGCTCAGGGTCACGTTCTTGATTCCGACGAGGCTCAGGCTCGTGGTCTTGATTCCGACGAGGCTCAGGCTCGTGGTCTTGATTCCGGCTTCTGCGTTGTTCCAGCGTACGCTCCCTGTTCCTGTCTCTAGGTGGCGGCATACTGTCGCGGATGTTGATTCCACCTGGTCCATGGGGCCTGGGGTTTCCGGCAGGGCTGCGACGCCGAGGGGGTAGCGGAGGACGCGAAGCTCGGGGTGGTGGCGATGGAACACGGTACTTATCTCTTCCAGTATACATCGCATCCTTTCCCTTTGCCAGGTCTTTCGGGGTTGAATCCGATGGTATGGGGATTGGATTTGGATGATCTCTGACTTTCCTCCTGCGCTCCGTAGATCCGGTGCGCGACTCGCCATCACGGTGTTGACTTGCTATGGCGTCCTTCTGCGCGGTGGATATGCACTCGCTCCGGATTGGATGCTAACTCGCGCGAAGTGTCCGCCTTGCTCTGTTGCTGCATTGCTGAAGCAACGAGCTTCCGGACGTAGTTGATGTCAATCTCCTCGTCCTTCTTCTTTAGGAGCTCTGCAGCCTTCTTCATGTTATCCTTTGGAGTTGCGAGCGGCTGCTGCTCTGTAGGCGTTGCGAAGGTGATCCTGCGGGGAGGGATGGCTTCTCGAGCGATTTTATCAGCCTCCGCCTGCAGAGAGTCTAACCTTTTCTGCCACTCCTTTCGGAGTCCCGTGGCTGTTGCCATCATTTCATCGACTTTACGATCCTTCTTTAGGGAGTAGTCCACAAAATTTGCAGCCAAGGTTCTTTCTTCCGCCATTGCGGCTGCAGCTCCGGCGAACTTCTGAGCTGTTGCCAGCATCTCCTGCCGTTTGGCTTCTAAGGCCTCCGGGTCTGCAGCCTCCTCTGGAGTTATTGGTTTGTTGAGAATATCAGACTTCGCGACTAGATCCATGCGTGCTTGCTCGACTATCTCTTCTGGTGACAGGACATCCCTGTGCGGCTGTGGTCCCAAGGGAGGCCGCACGTTGGATGGTCCTGGGCCGGAGTTGGAGGCTTCGTCTTCCGTGTCCGGCTGATCCAGCGGTGCCACGGTTGCTAGAACCTGCATCGGCTGGGCGGATTCCACTTCAGCTTGCTCACCGCCTCCGAGTTCCTCGAGCTTGCGGTTGAATTCCTCTGTGTTCATGGATGAAGCGCTGTCATCTTCCCCGATTGCGAGCTCCTTCGTCAAGCGATTGTATTCTTCTGTGCCTATTGAGGAGGCATCGTCGGAATTTGGGCTCAAGTTACCGAGGATTGATTCCTCAGGGTTTCCGGCTTCCTCTTGCCCCGGAGCGTCGCTATCTCCGACTGCTTCTGGAAGATCCGGAGCGACGTAGTTTCCGGGTTCCTCAACCTGCAAAGGATCGGCCTCGTCCTGGTGGAGGGCGTCTCCTGCGGTATGGGCCAAGAAGTGCACGAAGTGACACCTTTGCTTCTCTAACACCCGGGAGACCCGGGCGGATCCGCATTGGTCTTCCACCGTTTTCTCCTGCTCGGGGGCGGATTGGGTGGGTTTTGATTTTTCCCGATCCAAGGCGGAATCTTCCTTAAGAAGCTCCCGCGACTCGGATCGGATCTTCGCGACGGCGTCCAGCTCGGCGGCGGACGCGTCAGCGTTACTTACCAGTGCGTTTCCGTCGGAATCGACGGTCTCGCCGATGAAGATGTGGATGCCGCCGATTGGGACGATGGAGAGCTTGACGGGGTTCGTCCTAGCCGGAATCCAGAATTCGTCCGGACGGACGATCGGAAAATTCCCGGCGTAGAGTACGCGCCCCACAGCGATCGAGTCGTCGTAGCTTCCCATGGCGGAGCCCTCCCGGTTCCGGCCTCCAGACGCCTCAGGCCCCACGGTGGGCGCCAACTGTCGTTGCCTAATCGACAATACCTCGGAGGAGGGATCCTCACGAAGGGGAGAAGAAGTAGGGGCCATAGGGCGGAGTGCACACGGGACGGTGGTACGCGAGTTACCCAGCCTCGGAACACCCGCACGATGACAGGGGCCTACTGCTGCTTGTCTGGAATTATCTGGGCGCTTGCGCGTTGTTACAATGGTTGTGATTGTGCCTCTAGGGCTCCCGGGATCCGGCTTATAAAGGCGCACGGATCTAGGGTTTACATGGAGAGTCCTAGCCGGAATACAAGTTGCCTAACTACGGTACAATATCTTGCCGTGTACGTCAAAGATCCGCCTCCCTTATGGCCGTACCGGATCCGGATACTTTATGGGCCTCCACGGATCCGGCCTCCTTCGTAGGTCGGTTAGGATCCGGCTCCAGGTTCCTGGGCTGGACTTCATCCTTCTTGATCAACAGCAACTGGGCTGCCCGATGGGCCCCATGCCACCATCACCGTCTGTGGGCCACCCGGGCTTGCCGGATCTAGGCCATGTCGTTGATATACCCATAAAGTATACCCACAACAGACGTTGAATGCTTGCTCTTGGGATCCAATTGTCATCCCACACTGCAATATTCTTTCCATTACCTACCCTCCAGATGAGACCTTCCTTTAGAAGTTCCCTACCATGTATGATACTCTTCCACGTGTATGAGGCGCTCTTGGGGCAATTCGCTTTCGTAAAGCTGTTTTTTGGGAAATATCTCGCCTCGGAGAACCCCGGCACATAAGGAGGTCGGGTTTGTCACTAGCCTCCAAGCCTCGTTTTGCAAGCAGAGCTTGGTTGAAATCCACATAGTTTCTGAATCCCATCCCTCCCTTGCTCTTGGCCACACACATTTTGTCCCAGCCTACCCAATGGACCTTTCTTTTCCCATCGGCATCTCCCCACCAGAAGCGAGAGTCAATGGATTTTAATTTACACACATGGATTTGGAAAGCTGGAAGCAACCCATAGGGTATGTAGCAACTGATTGCAGAACGGATTTCACTAGAATTTCCTTTCCCTTCTTTGACAAGCCCTGTCCCTTCCAGCCACTAATTTTAGCCCATTTCCTCTCTGGCAAATGCCGAAAAGCACCATCCTTGGATCTACCAACCTGTGTCGGGAGACCTAGATACTTTTCCGACAACGCTTCACATGAAATACCAATGACGTTTTTCAACTCGTCCTTGACTTCATCCGTGCATCCTTTGCCAAAGAAAATCGAGGATTTCTGCATGTTCACTCGCTGCCCAGAGCAAGACTCATACTGCTGAAGCACACTCTTCAGGGCCGTCATGTTAGCAGAATTTGCCTCCAAGAATACAACACTATCGTCCGCAAAAAGCAAATGAGTAATGTTCGGCCCCGTTGACCCAAAGCCGACCCCAGCCAGGAGCCGCTCCAGTTGTGCCTGTCGAAGGAGAGCTGAGAAACCCTCCACACAAAATAAAAATAAGTACGGCGATAGCGGGTCCCCCTGGCGCAGGCCCCTCGAGGGAGTAAAAGTATCCGAGACACCACCATTCAACTTGACAGAGAAAGTCACTGAACTAACACACCGCATGATCATACTGACCCAACTCGGTGCAAACCCCATTTTTAGCATCATTTGTTCCAGGAAGACCCACTCAACTCTGTCGTAGGCCTTCATCATATCGAGTTTCACCGCACATAACGGCTTCTTCCTCTTCCTCCTCCTGATGGCATGCACACACTCATAAGCAATAAACACATTATCAGTGATAAGCCTGCCCGGAACAAAAGCACTCTGTTCCTCGGATATCAAAATTGGGAGAATTTTCTTCAATCTGTTGGCATGTGCCTTCGCCGCAATTTTGTATAATACATTACATAAGCTGATCGGCCGAAACTGGGTGAGGAACTCGGGATTGTTGATCTCCGGGATCAGTACAAGTATAGTAGCATTAAAATCCTCTGGGCATTCCTTTCCTTCTACAAAATCCCTAACCGCGCGGCAAACGAAGCTTTTTAAAAACGACCAGTGTCGTTGGTAAAATAACGCCGGCAGCCCATCTGGGCCAGGGGCCTTGGTCGGGCCCATTTGAAACAAGGCCTCTTCAATCTCCTTATCGGATAGCGGGGCCGTGAGTGACACATTCATTTCATTTGTGACAAAGCTCTGAATAAGATTTAGCACCTGATCACTGTTCGTTGATCCCTCTGACGAGTACAGGTTATTGTAAAAGGCCAGTGCCATTTGTCTCATGCCCTCATCCGTTTTACACAAAGAACCATCACTCTTCCGAAGGGATCTGACTGTGTTCTTACGTCTCCGGTGAGACGCCCTGTTCTGGAAAAATTTAGTGTTTCGGTCACCTGCCTGCAGCCAGTCCTGGCGTGATCTCTGTCTGAACATAATTTCTTCCTTCTCAAATAGATCATGCATTTCATGCTCAATTTCCTGAACCTCCTGTGAGGTGCCAGTAGCTCTAGCTGCAGTACGTGCCGCATCAAGCTTTGCCCGTAACCAGTAGCGTAGCCAGGACGAGCAGACGCCCCAGGCCACCTTCGAAGCACTGTAGCTACAGTACGCTACAGTATATTACTGTTTCTACAGTCAACAAAGGAAAATGCAACCACGCCCCAGGCCATGGCCAGGTTAGCCTGGGGCCTGTCTCCGCCCCTGCCCGTAACGGCTTCATTTCGGCTCGGACTGACCCAAAGGTCTCATAGCTCCACTTCTGCATGTCTCGAGTGACCCCAAGGAGTCTTGACCACAGCCCACACAGACCTTGCTCATTTGTTTCCCCTTTTGCCCACGCCTCTTGGATCATCTCTTCATAATTGTCATGCTTCAGCCACATCTCCTCAAATTTAAACCCCCTAGAATAGGATGGTAGACGTTGCTTGGGTTCGGTCAGCACTCTAATCAGCAGAGCCATATGGTCCGATTCTTCAGTAGCTATGTGTTCCACTTCAGTAAGCGGGAACAGCGATAGGAACGGCGCTGTCGCCGTACCTCGGTCAAGCCTAACCTGAATGTTCTCCGCACCAACTCTTCTATTGTTCCAGGTGAACTAATATCCCTTATACCCTAGATCAGTAAGCCCGCAATCCAACAGACATTCACGAAAACCTGCCATTTGATGTTCATTGCGCGGGTTACCTCCTAGCTGTTCCTCCCCCTTAGTGATCTCATTGAAATCGCCAGCGCACAGCCAAGGTAAGTCATCCTGGGACTTAAGGTATCTCATCGCCTCCCACGTTTTGCTCCTCAGCTCGGAACGTGGTTCGCCATAGCAGCCAGTAAAACGCCAGTTCTTCCCCTCGAATTTTATTTCAGCATCAATGTAATATTGGCAGCATGGCCGAACTGAGACGTCTACCCCTTCCCTCCACCACAAAGCAAGGCCGCCACTTCGTCCCGTACAACTTACTGCCACACCATTTCTGAAGCCTAGACTCCACCTTATTTTCTCCATCGCTTTCGCTGATTTTTTTGTTTCACTTAAAAACACCACCGCTGGGTTGTAAGACATGCACAAGTCTCGTAGTTCGCCTACCGCCGCGTCCAACCCCAGACCACGGCAGTTAAGGCTTAGGAGATTCATTGCTCTCGGCGGCCCCGAGCCTCGGGGACCGCCGCTGTATTTGCCCTTCTGTTGAAACCTGATGCCCCATGTTCTCCCTCCTTCGTTCCCACTGGATCCTCTAGTCTATTGAAAACTGAGTTTGATCGCTGACCCCCATCATATTCACCGGTGGGTTCCTCAATTCTGTCAAAAACAGAAGCTGTACGCTGCCGCTTGCCCGCACTCTCGGTGGCACCCTCACCCACCACCTGCACCGGTACTGGAACCCAAACTTGCTTTGGACCCCTCTTCTTAGGCAAAGAGCTCAAGGGGACCTGGGAGGAGCCAGGCTTGTTGGTGCCAGTGGCTGGCCTTGGTTGTCTAGTGAAGGTTCCTTGCCTAGCATTCCTCGGGGCCGTGCCCACATTGACTGGACCAGAGTACTGCTCATCCGCCCTCGCCCGGTGGCGTTTGTCAGGCCTCGTTACATCCATAGCTTCGTAACCCGACTCCTTACCGCCAGTGCGGGAAGAACTCGAGTAGACCTCATCCCTCATCAGGTTCCGCCGTGATGGCAGATCTCTTACCGTCACCCCACCTCTGCCTCGTGTGTCGGAGCCCATAGAGTAGCTTCCATAGCTCCCTGACGAGAAAGACTGCCTAGACGGCGCAGGAGGTTTTTGGTTTCTCCTAGGTGAAGCTCTGAGCCACTCACCCCATTGTTTCATCTCTTCCCTTTCTGCAGGACATGAACCTCCCGGGTGCACAATGCGCCCACAATCGAAGCAGAAGTGAGGGATCTTTTCGTATTTCAAGTCAAACCAAGTACCCTCCACATCCTCTTTACTCTCCCTCAGACTGACACCTCGGAGAATAGGCTGATCAACCCTGATTTCCACACGTATTCTAAGCTCCTTCCCCCAGGCTATGCCATCTTTGTCCACGTCCACTGTGATGTATTTCCCAACCCAGTCCCCAATGAGTTTGCCGAAAATTCTGTTCATCATGTCCATGGGGAGATCGAGCACACCAACCCAAACTTCCATAGTATCAAAAGTCATATCAGATGGCCGCACAGATCCAGCATAGTTCTTCAGCAAGACAGCATTAAAATCAAACTGCCACGGACCATTGTTCATAGCATGATACCAATCACCTTCAGATGAAAACCTTACCACAAATCTGTTATCTCCAATGTCCCGGAACTGCGCAGGCCGATGAAGACCCCACGCCCTCTCCATCGCTCTCTCCAAAGCTCCAATCACCAACTTCCTTGGGGAGCAGACCTTGCCCACCGCCGCCCATCTAGGGCGCGGCGCCCTGGAAGCATCGACACCTCCAACAATCAGGCCCGAGGCCTCCTTCTCAGTCAGCAGAAGATCGCCCAATTTTGCTGACAATCCCGCCGCCAGGTCGTCCCCAGATCCCTTCGCCGGAGAACGTGATGGCGTCCTAGATGGACCGCCCCCTCTCGTCGCCGCACGGGGTGGTGAAGACATGGCGAACACACAGCTTCCTCCGAGTAGCACGACCGGAGAAGCCGTACACCTCACCGCGCAGAGCAGAACTTGCCGTCAAGATCTGATCCGCCGTCGAGAAACACCACCCTCAAGGGGAAAACCCTAGCCCTAGCACGATCGCCACTCGATCGCCTCCAGAGTAACTTCCGCCTGTTTTTGGTGGACCCGCCGCGGTACACATCGCTTAGAGCTGTAATTACAAGTTCTATATACAGATTTAGCGTATCATATCGTGACGAAAACGTCCCATCAATTCGTCCCATGAAATATAAATATTAGAGCTGTAATTAATTCAAAGTTCTATATATTTAGCACTAGTTTTAGTGTGACTAAACATTTGCAACTTACTACGTACCATATACTTATATTTTGCAACTTCCATATCTATAGCCCCAGGTAATTAATTTGAACACCGTCTGCGGCCGTCACCTAACGGCTGGAATCAGTTGATGGCCTTTGATGGTGTCAGGCTCGCGTCGTCGTCAAGCCAAAGGGAAGAAAAAGCTGATGCTACTATACCTTTGATCCCTTGGCTTGGCTTCAGAGTTATCCACAGATCATCGTCTCACCGATGCTTGGCCTCATCAGATTCCAAGAACACACCGTCTCATTATATATCAATCCGATAGACCCACTAGGCGTTAAATTATCCGAATCTTGATTGGCTGTAACTAAAGCTAGCTTTCTCCCTTTCTCACTTTTCCTGCCAAACGCAGCAAGTTTCATGCGACGGCTAACTTTAGCCGACAATACACAAATATTCCGAACATCGTTATATCTCTGTGAAAGTGGAACGAACCCATGCAACATAAGTTTTTGCCTCGGTTTCAGAAGGAAAAAGCATGCAACACGATAATTGATAATTAATTACGTGCCCAACACTTTGATCTAATCATTTTCTTGCAACAACATTATTTGTTAATGTTACTAAATCAGCTATAATTAATATGTGAGATTAGTTTAGACCTTTTGACCCCGGTCCCGGCCTGGCTCTGGCCGTGGTGGCGGCACCCCCTCCGTCGAATCGAGTAGGGGGAGAAGAGGGTTTCCGCGGCGGCGATCCTGTTGGGATTCGTAGCATAGAAAACAAAAAAATTCCTACCGCAAGAACGAAAACCAAGCCAAGATCTAATCTAGTAGACGGTAGCAACGAGGAGATGATGAGACTAACCCTCGAAGATTTCCAAAGCCTAACGAGATTAGATCTCGTGGTGGATGTAGTCGATCACTTGCCGCTTGCAAAAGCGCGTAGAAGATCTTGACCGCTTGCAAAAGCGCGTAGAAGAATTTGACGGTGCCACAATTGGGCAGCACCTCCGTACTCGGTCACACGTACGGTGTTGATGAACTCGACGTCCTCCTCCCCGTTCCAGCGGGCAGCGGATGTAGTAGATCCTCCTCAGAATCCCGCCATCACGACGGCGTGGTGACGGTGGTGGTGGAGATCTTCGGCAGGGCTTCGCCGCAAGCGCTGCGGGAGAAGAAGTTAGAGGAGGGAGTAGCTAGGGTTTGGGCGCAGGGTGGTGCTGCGACTTGGGGAGCTAGGGCTGCGACTTGTGGTGCCCTTGGGGTGCCCCTTGGCCTCTTTAAATAGGTGGCCAAGCCCCTTGGGTCGTCCAAAAACCTGCCCCCAAGTTTGACTGAGTTCCGATAGGTTTCCGGTTCCGAAAACCTAGTCCTACTCGGACTCTTTTGCCAATTCCGAAATTGCATTAAGGAAAGACTCCTTTTCCCTTAAGGCAACGTGGTTGCACCTTTTATGGAACCCTCCGGACTTCCTTAGACATCTCAGGTCGTCCCGGACACTTCCGGAACCTTCCATAATATTCCGGACTATTCCGGTCCTTCCAGAACCTTCTAGAAGCTCCGGTCAAAACACCGGACTTTTTCCGAACCCCGGAAAATGACTTCCCATATATGAATCTTATTCTCCGGACCATTCCGAACCTCCTCGTGATGTCTCGGATCCCATCCGAGACTCCGAACAACATTCGAGCTCCATTCCATATTCCATATCTACTTAAAACGACATCAAACCTTAAGTGTGCCACCCTACGGTTCGAGAACTATGCGGACATGATCGAGACTCCTCTCCGATCAATAACTAATAGCGGGACCTGGAGATCCATAATAGCTCCCACATATTCAACGATGACTTAGTGATCGATTGAACCATTTACATACGATACCGATTCCCTTTGTCACGCGATATTTTACTTGTCCGAGGTTTGATCATCGGTATCTCTATACCTTGTTCAACCTCGTCTCCGACAAGTACTTGTTTACTCATACCGTGGTATGTGGTCTCTTATGAACCATTCATATGCTTGCAAGCTAATTAGACGACATTCCACCGAGAGGGCCCGAGTATATCTATCCGTCATCGGGATGGACAAATCCCATTGTTGATCCATATGCCTCAACTCATACTTTCCGGATACCTAATCCCACCCATTTACGCGAGTGGCGTTTGATGTAATCAAAGTACCCTTCCGGCATAAGTGATTTATATGATCTCATGGTCGAAAGGACTAGGTAACTATGTATCGAAAGCTTATAGCAAATGAACTTAATGACGTGATCTTATGCTACGCTTAATGGGGTGTGTCCATTACATCATTCACATAATGACATAACCTTGTTATTAATAACATCCAATGTTCATGATCATGAAACTATGATCATCTATTAATCAACAAGCTAGTTATACAAGAGGCTTACTAGGGACTCCTTGTTGTTTACATAACACACATGTATCAATGTTTCGGTTAATACAATTATAGCATGGTATGCAAACATTATCATAAACACAAAGATATATTATAATAACTATTTTATTATTGCCTCTTGGGCATATCTCCAACAGTCTCCCACTTGCACTAGAGTCAATAATCTAGTTTACATTTGTAAAGATATAACACCTTGGCCTTCCGGTGCTTTATCATGTTTTGCTTACGGGAGAGGTTTTAGTCTACGGTTCTGACATGCTCAGAAACGTATGTATTTTGCAATTCATTTGCGTCTCAACGCATCACTCATTTTCTAAATGAGTCGGCATATATGCTTAGTCCTCTGGTGGAACCTTAATTCCGCGGTCTGAAATATGTCACTAATATTGTCATGCACAATATAGCTTCAAAGTTCTGACTTATCAGAACTACACCAAGTTCTCAAAGAACTTTTTGACTTAACATCTTTAGTCATTGTTAAAACAATGACATATTCCACCTTCGTTTGTAGAATCCGTCACAATATTTAGAACTCTTCTAAATCTAGCATTGTGCTACCTTTTAAACAACACTTAGCCTAATTGAGATTTGAAATTAATTCTTATATGTGACCAAACTAATATCGGTGCAACACTTTACATCGATTTGTTTGTCTTTACCCCATATAATACTATATATATATCCTTGGTTCTTCTGAAGCACACAGGGATATTCTTACTGTTTGGCCAATGATCATCACATGAATCATTCTGGTATATGCTCCTAACCTTTTAGAGCACAGGACATCTGATTTTGTACATATTATTTGTGATCCAAAATCACTCATGTGTTTTTACTCATCGAGTGTCAAATACACTCAAGTTTTGTTAAACCTTTGTATGCAAAGAACACCTTCTTAATATTTCTATATTGAACTACTTCAATATCCATTCTATGCACTTTGACTTAAACTTATTATGTGTTTTAATCTATCTTCATAGATGTTGACACTAAATATGTTTCAGTCCATATCCTTTCATTGAAGTTAATTCTCAATGAAACCTTTTTAATCAATTATATAATTACACTATTTATAAACAACGATATGTCAGCTACATAAAGTATTACAAATATGTCTCAGCGCTTCCACTTAATTTCTTGGAAATGCAAGCACCTTCATCGTTTCTGATGAAATCAAAAACTCTTTGACTATTTCATCCGGTGAAGATTCCAACTCCGCAATACTCACTTTATCCAATTAAAGTTCGTATTCCTATCTAGTATTCTACGGACTAGCAAAACTCTTGGTTGTATCTTGTATACACCTTTAATACACACTTCTGTTAAGTAATATATTTTGCCATCCTACTAGCATATCTCATAAAAGAAATATGTAGTGATTACTAGAATAATCCACATAGACTATAAGCATTGCTACGGAAGATCTAATCTTATCGTAGTCAACTCTTTGAACTTTTTCGTAAACAAATTTTCGACAAGTCGAGCTTCTTCAAGGATATTACATCCAAGTCCATCAATTTTATAGATCCATTTACTTTCAAAAAGTATTCATCTATCTTGGATTTCATGGCGTATAGCCATTTTAACGGAGTCAGGGCCCATCATAACTTCTTTGTTTGTAGTTGGTTTATCATTGTTCAAAATCAATCCTTTGTTCACAAATCATTTATTTGATCACAAAGTAAACCATACCTACAAGGTTCAACATGTACTTCGATCTCCATGGCTTAAAACACTTTGTAGTCATGGGAGCCATGATCGTCGTGGCCGCTTTCAGAACCAATTCCGATGCTGTGCTACTCTGATCATTATGCTCAGGTTCATAAACCTTATCAAGTTCTATTGTCCTCCCACTCAAATACTTTGCTAGAAAGTAATTTCTTGGAAATAAGCAAGTAACATTAACAAACATTTTTGTCCTTTACTTCATAGTGGAAAGAACTCCCAATCATTTCTCTGGGATAACCAACAAAGACATTCATCCGATTTTGGTTGTAAACTCATTTACTTATGCTATGCATACCAAAATTTTAAGAAAAATACTATTAGGGTTCATACCCATGCCATATCTCGTATGGTGTCATTTCAACGGATCATGATGATGCTCTATTTAGTGTAAAAGCGGTAGTATCTAAAGCATAATCCATAAAAAATATAATGGCGTCAAATTATATTATCTCATCATTAATCCAACAAGGTTTGGATACATCTCTCGGATACTCCATCATCATTATGACACTCCAAGAAATGTGAGTTGTAGAACAATTTCATAACTCTCTTAGATGTTCGCTAAAACTCGTAATTCAAATATTTCCACCATGATCCAATCATAGATATTTGACTTTTCTATTACGATGATTTCCACTTCATGCTGAACTTTATTTGAATCCATTCAAATGTTTCAAACTTCTTCCTTATTGAATATATCCACAAATATATACTCAATTCATTGTTGGAAGTTTTCATGAAGTAGAAGAATCTCCCGCACACAACTATGCCCAGTGAACCACATACATCATCATGTATGTTTCCACTAAGTTAGTTGCCCGTTCAACTCTTGGCCTATGAACAGTATTTTAGTCATTCCTTTAGAAAAGATTTGCAAGCGCCAAACGATTCAAAAATCAAATGACTCCAAAAATCCATCTGCATGGAGTTTCTTCATGCGTTCCTTTCTAACATGACCTAAATGGCGGTTCCACAAATAAGTAGAATTCAAATCATTTGCCTTATGGCATTTTAGCGTCAGTGTTATGTATATGTGTTTCACCATTAATATTTATAATAACTTTATCCATCGTACATGGAGTAATGTCATAATTTGAACAACTCATTGTTTTCATTTGACCAGAGCAAAATAACAATTATTAAGTTCTTTATTATAAATTCTAAGGGCTAGATAGAATACTAACGACGAACATAATAACACTTTATTTTTGTTCCAGACGTGTATTCCTATCATATTCCTTGTCGATCACTTAGGCCATTGTATTCTTGTATTGCGTTGTTTTGCATGACACTTCATACCAACCAATATGGTACAAATACCCAAGAATTTCATTGTGTGACCAAACTAGGAATACAACCATAACATGTATATCATTTATATACACCGAGCTAGACTTTCTAGTCTTTTCTTTTCTTTCTGCCAAAATATCTTTTATAGTTTCTCTTTTAGCTTTCCTCATTATTCAGAAAAACACTTCAACATCATAGACTTCTAGATTTGTTGGTCAAATACCAATAACCTTGAGGTTCTTACTTTGAAGTTGATCATCATATGACAAGTGTTCCTGATTTCACTATTAGTAACTTTGTAATATGATGAACAATTTCACTCATAATTTTATCCATCATATCATGACGACTTTCCGAGACCATGTCTGTACATACTAGGCTCGTAAAGTTTAACCTTAGTATTCGCATGTGCAAATCTGGCTTGCACCCGTTGTATGCATTCGTGGAATCTATGACACCCGATCATCACGAGATGCTTCGAAACAACGAGTCTTAGCAACGGTGCATACTAAGGACGATCACTTCATGGATATGCGAATATTGTTAGTGCCCCAATAGTTGGAGGATTGGGACGCCTGGCGTCTTCAACCTTCATACATTCCCATAAAACTTATGAGTTTATGTAGTCTCACTAGATTATATTCTATCATCTTGCAGTAAGGTCTTAGATATCGCATATATCTCATACCTTGCTTCTTTCTGAAAACAAACTTTTCAGCTCCTTACTTTTCAAACGAATTTGAACATCAAGTTTCACGGAGACAAGATAATTGTAGGTACAAATTGAAACCATAGCTCTTTGAATCAACAATGTGAGGTTTACTAAAAGTTTGCAATAGGACTTAATTATTTCTTGATTCTTTAACAATACGGTACCAGTCCGTAAAGTTAATTGTCAGACTTAACGAGTATTTCAATCTCAATTACAAGACTAACGCATGGTAGAAAAACGGATGCCAATTCTACAAATTTAATTCAAAATACTACTCAGACTATGTTTATGATAATTAGTTTAAGTTTTAATCTAATTACTAATGAACTCCCACTTAATACAACATCCCTCATAGTTGTTAAGTGGTACACAATCCACATCCACTACACCAAAACCGATCATCACGTGAGATGATGTAGCTTCAATGGTGAACATCAACATGTTGATCATATCATCCATATGACTCGTGTTCAACCTTTCGGTTTCCGTTGTCCCGAGGCCATGTCTGTACATGCTAGGCTCGTCAAGCAAACCCAAGTATTCCGCGTGTGCAAACATGGCTTACACCCGTTGTATGTGAACGTTGAGTCTATCACATCCGATCATCACGACATGCTTTGAAACGACGAGCCGTAGCAACGGTGCATACGAGGGAGAACACTTTATTATCTTGGTATTAATGTGAGGGATCATCTTATAATGCTACCGTCGCGATCTAAGCAAAATAAGATGCATAAAGGATTAACATCATATGCAATTCATATGTGATATGATATGGCCCTTTAGTCTTTGCGCCTTTGATCTTCATCTCCAAAGCACGGACATGATCTCCATCATCAACGGGCATGATCTCCATCATCGTCGGCGTAGCGTCAAGGTCCATGGCGCCGTCTTCATGGTTGTTCACCATGTGTAGCAGCTATTACAACTACTTTGAAATAATACTACAACATGAAATATAAAGACAACCATAAGGCTCCTTCCGGTTGCCACAATACAATAATGATCATCTCATACATATTCATCATCACATCATGGCCATATCACATCACCAAACCCTGCAAAAACAAGTTAGACGCCTCTAATTTGGTTTGCATATTTTACGTGGTTTAGGGTTTTCGAGTAAGATCCAATCTACCTACGAACATGAACCACAACGGTGATACTAGTATTGTCAATAGAAAGAGTAAATTGGATCTTCACTATAGTGGGAGAGACAGACACCCGCAAAGCCACTTATGCAATACAAGTTGCATGTCGAACGTGGAGCAAGTCTCATGAACGCGGTCATGTAAAGTTAGCCCGGGCCGCTTTATCCCACTATGCCGCAAGATGCAAAGTACACGAACTAAAGACAACAAAAGCATCAACGCCCACAAAACCATTGTGTTCTACTCGTGCAACCAGTCTATGCATAGACACGGCTCGATACCACTTGTTGGGATTCGTAGCATAGAAAACAAAAATTTCCTACCGCAAGAACGAAAACCAAGCCAAGATCTAATCTAGTAGACGGTAGCAACGAGGAGATGATGAGACTAACCCTCGAAGATTTCCAAAGCCTAACGAGATTAGATCTCGTGGTGGATGTAGTCGATCACTTGCCGCTTACAAAAGCGCGTAGAAGATCTTGACCGCTTGCAAAAGCGCGTAGAAGAACTTAACTGTGCCACAATTGGGCAGCACCTCCGTACTCGGTCACACGTACGGTGTTGATGAAGTCGACGTCCTCCTCCCCGTTCCAGCGGGCAGCGAATGTAGTAGATCCTCCTCAGAATCCCTCCATCACGACGGCGTGGTGACGGTGGTGGTGGAGATCTTCGGCAGGGCTTCGCTGCAAGCGCTGCGGGAGAAGAAGTTAGAGGAGGGAGTAGCTAGGGTTTGGGCGCAGGGTGGTGCTACGACTTGGGGAGCTAGGGCTGCGACTTGTGGTGCCCTTGGGGTGCCCCTTGGCCTCTTTAAATAGGTGGCCAAGCCCCTTGGGTCGTCCAAAAACCTGCCCCCAAGTTTGACTGAGTTCCGATAGGTTTCCGGTTCCGAAAACCTAGTCCTACTCGGACTCTTTTGCCAATTCCGAAATTGCGTTAAGGAAAGACTCCTTTTCCCTTAAGGCAACGTGGTTGCACCTTTTATGGAACCCTCCAGACTTCCTTAGACATCCCGGGTCGTCCCGGACACTTCCGGAACCTTCCATAATATTCCGGACTATTCCGGTCCTTCCAGAACCTTCTAGAAGCTCCGGTCAAAACACCGGACTTTTTCCAACCCCGGAAAATGACTTCCCATATATGAATCTTATTCTCCGGACCATTCCGAACCTCCTCGTGATGTCTCGGATCCCATCCGAGACTCCGAACAACATTCGAGCTCCATTCCATATTCCATATCTACTTAAAACGACATCAAACCTTAAGTGTGTCACCCTACGGTTCGAGAACTATGCGGACATGATCGAGACTCCTCTCCGATCAATAACTAATAGCGGGACCTGGAGATCCATAATAGCTCCCACATATTCAACGATGACTTAGTGATCGATTGAACCATTTACATACGATACCGATTCCCTTTGTCACGCGATATTTTACTTGTCCGAGGTTTGATCATCGGTATCTCTATACCTTGTTCAACCTCGTCTCCGACAAGTATCTTGTTTACTCGTACCGTGGTATGTGGTCTCTTATGAACCATTCATATGCTTGCAAGCTAATTAGACGACATTCCACCGAGAGGGCCCGGAGTATATCTATCCGTCATCGGGATGGACAAATCCCATTGTTGATCCATATGCCTCAACTCATACTTTCCGGATACCTAATCCCACCTTTATAACCACCCATTTACGCAGTGGCGTTTGATGTAATCAAAGTACCCTTCCGGCATAAGTGATTTATATGATCTCATGGTCGAAAGGACTAGGTAACTATGTATCGAAAGCTTATAGCAAATGAACTTAATGACGTGATCTTATGCTACGCTTAATGGGGTGTGTCCATTGCATCATTCACATAATGACATAACCTTGTTATTAATAACATCCAATGTTCATGATCATGAAACTGTGATCATCTATTAATCAACAAGCTAGTTATACAAGAGGCTTACTAGGGACTCCTTGTTGTTTACATAACACACATGTATCAATGTTTCGGTTAATACAATTATAGCATGGTATGCAAACATTATCATAAACACAAAGATATATTATAATAACCATTTTATTATTGCCTCTTGGGCATATCTCCAATAGTTCCATGGGAGGTGATGTAGCGCCGGTGGAGGAAGCCGGGCGGCACGGCTGCTTGGCCGGGGCCTGAGGCTCTCCGTCGGTAGCCATGGAGGATTCGGTGGAGCGGTGGCAGCCTCCGCCCCCGGTAACGGTTCGGCGGCGGTACGCATGATCCGCGTCGCTGTCCTCTTCCTTGGTGATCCGGCAGGAGGGATTGGCGGCGTGGGGGCTGCTGATCTTGCTTTGTTTTTGGTGGCGGTCCTCGGGTTTCTCGCATGCGAGGATGAAGATCTTCTGGAGGTCAATTTGCTTTGATATGGCTGGAGAGATGAGTTCCGGAAAGGTCCGCTGGTGAATGGAACAGTGCATCTTATGCCTGCAGTTTGCTGGATCGGGTGGTATTCGGTCACGCGCACCCATGTTTTTATTCTGACCGTTTGGTTCCGGGGGAGCGGCGTGAAGTTATATTCTGTGTTGACATCAGGTGACTTTTTGGTCCATGGTGAAGTCAGAAGAAGCAATATCATGAAGGTCGGATTGGTGGACTAGCTAAGGAGGGTCGAGTCTTCGTGATGCTGAGGGATCTGCTTGGCGTCCGGGCTCTGAAGCAGTGGTATGCATGTGGGGGCGGCAACACAGGGGAAGTTCAGAGTCTTACCTCTCACGGTGAAAACCTAAGGTCTGGCCTTAACTGGTTGTGCCTGGCAATGTTCTTGTTGGAGGCATTGTTTTGAGAGTGGGGACTATCTTCAGGGTGAAAACCTAAGACCTTTGGTCGGGCGACGACGACGCTGGTGCACTGTTCCCTTCTTGGAGGCGTCGCTTTTGGAGAGTCCGTACTTGAGGTGTTGTCATGGTGGTGGTTGTATTGCTGTTGCTAGGTCTAGAAGGTTGTAGCGGGACTTTTATTTTTTAGTTTTCTTTACTCTTTTTTGGCTCTGTGCATCCGTACTGCTATTAGGGTGGGGCGTTGTTGCAGAGGCTAGGTGTAATTGGTATCTTTTGATATTAATATATTTCCTTTATCGAAAAAAGTTTAGACCTTTTGAATTTCGGTTTATGGCAAAGTACATACGTACTAGCAATCACTAGCTAGAAATTGCCAGGCCGGATATGAAGCCATCAGAGTCATGCCTAATCGCACCTAACCTTGGGTAGACAAAACTTGCTAGTCCTGACCAGTGACGAATACGGTTGGGCAACGTCTTCCGTATAAGATTAGAACTAACCAGTCAGCTAGCACCTGAACTGAACAAAATCGAGGTCGCTAGTCGAGGTGCTTGACACGTCGGTCGATCATGTACATAATACCAGGTAGATTCGATCAAGCTATGCTGTGAGCCATAAAACACTTCCGACTTCATTAATTAAGCGCATAAAACATAAAGAGAAACTAACGGGAAAGAGACTGGATAAAAAGGCAAAATAAAAATAAAAATACAGAGTGACATAAGGGAATAAAGCGGCAGGAGAACGTCTGGACGCTGTCACCGTCAACAATTCGGGCACCACGTATCCATGTACAATTGACACCTGAGGGAGCCACTTTCTCTCAAGTACGTGTAAGGGCATGCCCAATGCATAGCCCCAAGGGTGCTGCCTCACAGCTTTATCTTGATTCGGGTGGTCCAAATTAGGTTCGGATAAGGAGGCAGCCTCTTCATCAGGAGGCAGCCTCTTCAGCCATAAAGTGAAAAATGTGAGAGAGAAAGAGAAAACACAAATCAGCTTTTGAGAGAAAGACATATTAATGGGACCATAACATGGCATGCATATGTCAAAAGTTTTATCCAAACCTAGTTGGACAGCTGCCTCCATTGCTCATGCCCTAATTGACGGCTTGCGAGAGTGCGTGCTCTGTCAAGTCCGATTTGCCCATTTTCATCCTTCAGGCCCATGCATATGACGGTGTCTACTATGTAAAGCTTCCAAGAAATGAGAGCTCGTGAACATGACCTATAATCTAGAAAAAAAATACTCAGACAATTTTCTAGGGTAGTTCTCCAACCCTTTTCATCACATTCTTAATTGGGACGACCAATCGGATCCTAGGATTGATGCCACTGCAAAATACTGGGTCCGACTGCTGACTTCTTATCCAAGACGTCAACAATCCTACACCGGCAAAGTGGGTGATGCAGAGATCTAGATGAGGTGGCATGGGCTTCAGGGATTTCAAGAAGTTCAACCAGGCCCTTCTTGCTAAACAGGGTTGGAGATTAATTATTCATCCTAACTCTCTTTGTGCAAGGGTGCTGCGTGGCAAGTATTACCACAATTGCAACTTCCTTGATGCGACTCGGAAAAATAACTCCTCCCACGTTTGGCGTGCTATCCTTCATGGTAGAGAATCTTTAAAAAAAGGGCCTTATCAAGAGGATTGGTTCGGGCAGATCTGTTAGGATTTGGGAGGATCCGTGGATACCCAGCAATAATGGCCACAAACCGCTATTTCGGCCCCCTAATGCCTCTGCCATTATGGTTAATGAACTGCTTTATTCTAATAGCATGAAGTGGGGTATTCAGAAGGTTAAAGCAATTTTTTGTGAGACTGATGTGAAGGCAATCTGCAACATTCCTACTGGTAGATTCGCCAATGATGTGTGGGCATGGGCCAGTGAACCAAATGGTCGGTTTTCTGTCCGACCAGCCTACAAAACTCTTATTGCTAAGTCTGACAGCTCTAAGGCGGGCAACTCCATGGGTGATTTGCGACCTTTCTGGAAATTACTTTGGAAAATTAAAATGCCCCCAAAAGTGAGGTGTTTCTAGTGGCGTGTTATCAACGAGTTCATTCCATGTAGGGACATTATGAAAAGAAGGCACATGGAGCGTATGGCCATTTGTGAAATCTGTGGGGCGGCTGATGAGATGATTCTCCATGCTCTCACCAAGTGCACCTAGGCCAAGCTTTTCTAGATTAATCTAAAGGAGATCACGGGCACTAAGTTGCCTTCTCTTCATCCTTCGTCTTGGGCTTCTGACCTGATTTCGTGTAAGGCTGTCTCCAAAGAGGATGCATGCCTCATATTGTGTGGTATGTGGTCGGTCTGGCACGCCAGGAATTCCAGGGTTCATGAAGACAAGCAAAAACCGGTAAAAGCTAGTGTGCAGTGGGCAGTGGATACTGCCTTTGATTTTTGGAGGGAGGGCCTGAACATATATACTGCCCCTTTAAAGGGAAACATCACTGAAATCTGGAAGCCCCCTGATGGGGTGTTTGTCAAGGTTAATGTTGATGCTCGCGTTATTTCCTCTTCTTCCTTTGGCTCCACTGGCTGCCTGATGAGAGATGCAAACAACAACTTACTCCAGGCAAGATCGCGCTGGTGGGATTCTGCTCCTAGCGCTTTGGTGATGGAAGCGCATGCATTTAGAGAAGGAGTGAAAATGGCTATCGTCATGGGGAAGAAGGATGTCATTGTTGAGAGTGACTGCCAGGTCCTTACAAGGTTATGGGAAAGCAGAAGTGAAGACAGGTCTGAAATTGCCTCCATGCTTAAGGAGGTTGAGGAGCTTAGCAGATTTTTTTCTAGGTTTATCTTCAATTTTGTTCCTAGAAGTGCTAATGTCGCTGCACATCTGTGTGCAAAGAGCGCTTCGGCTGATCGACAGAGGTGTACTTGGGTTAACATGACCCCAAGTTTCCTCGTTAATTGTCTTCGGCATGATTGTAATTCTGCAAACATTATTGAATGAAGCTCCTGATTCGCAAAAAAAAAGGATCTAGATGAGGTATTGAGCTTTGCTCACATGAGGGCCATTAAATGCACGATTAAATCAAACATCGACTTATCCAAGGATTTTTATGTCATTTTGTCTTTTTTGCAAGTGTGGTTTTTAAGGCTTGGGTAACTTTATTTGCAAAATGACTAATTCTGCCGAGGTTTAAACTAGAATTTTGAGCCATATAGTTTTCTTTATCGTAATTTTATACTTGTTTATCTTTATTTTTTACTTTTTCCATGGCTTCTAGTATTGAATACGAGCCAGATTTTACTCAAAACAAAAAAAAATCATCAAATCCCAAACAGCCAATCAATGCTAGGCGCAGAGAGAGCATATCACACGAATACCAAATAAAGCAACAAGCAAACAAGAGAAGCTGAATTATGATCGCTGGACTCGAAGAGAAGCAGAACAATCTCTGGATTAGGATGTGGATCCCTCTAAAATCCCACTTACAGGTCATTTTGTGATCTCTAGTTCAAAGATTTGATAAAATTCTGAAATAGAAATTGTCACGCTTGCTTCTCTACTCTGGATGTAATCATGCATACGCCGATCCTACGGAACTCTTTTAGTCTTTGTATTGGGTGAAGCTACGTACGTGTCTGGCACGCCAGGAAGTACACGTCCTGTCGCCTTAGATAAGCGGCCAAAACTCCTGCATTACATGATGGCCGGAGTTATAGCTGTCGACTTCGTCCAACTCGATCGACCATACTTAGATTGTGCCCATACGCACGCGGCACGCCGACTAGTTCCATGGATCATGCTCGTTGATTACCAGACAACTAACAAGTGTCCATACGCATCAGCGGACGACAGTGAGGTCGTTGCACTGCAGAGTGTAGAAACGGGACACGCGGAGCTAGCTGGGTTGGAGATGTATGGATCACGCAATGTGGCAGCTGACCTCGCCCGGATACATTTTCGATATCGACCGATAAACCCTAAACCCCGGTGTTGTCAATGTCAATATTATGTCATCATTATTGGTTAACTTTAATTTAACCTGATAACCGGGGCTGCTTTGTTGGAGGTCATCCGGACCCGGCTTGGTCAACAAAACAATTAACACAAGGCTAATTATTAGGCTCCCAGATTACCACGTACTCCGTTCATATCGTTTTATTAATTTTACGTCTAGCTTTAGGTTGTTAATTTGATCAACTAGACACAGGCGACTTTATGTTTCGTCGCTACGTGTGCACCATCACTGGAGTCTCCACTACGGGAACCCGCCGACGTGCCGACGGCCAGAATATGTGCCGACGGCCGCCGTCGGCACAGCCTCGCTCGCCGTCAGCCCAGCAAAGTAGCCGTCGGCACAGCCTGGCCGTCGGCACAGAACCACCAGAGCCGACGGCCGCCGTCGGCACACTTTGGCCGTCGGCACAAACCAAGTCTGTGCCGACGGCACGTAGCCTAGCCGTCGGCACGTGGACATATGGTGGGGCCACAGACAGCCACCGACAACGGCGTCAGCAGGTGGCAAACGGCGTGATGTGGGCCGACGGCCAGGCCGTCGGCACAGCTTCCCCGCCAAATTTTCCTTCCTCGCGCCATTTTTTCGCGCCACTTCCTATGTAGGCCGACGGCCAGGCCGTCGGCACAGGTTCCCGCCATTTTTCCCCGCTCCTTCCCTCCCGCCATTCTTCTCGCGCCCATTCTCTCCCGCCAATTATTCCCGCCGTTTCAGCCCTCGTCGTCCTATATATAGCCATGTCTTCTCAACACTAACATCACCAGCAACATTTCTCTCCTCATCAACTCTCTCATCCAAAAAACACCACGGAATCCTCTGAGCTCAGCTGCCGTCGAGATGGCTCCTCGTCGCCGTAGCAACACGGGCTTCATCGGCGTTCGCCAGCGGGCTGCGGGCCATTTCGCGTCCGAAATCTCCGCCGGTGGTGTGCGTGTGTGGCTCGGCACCTTCTACACAAAGGAGGCTGCTGCCCGCGCATACGACGTTGCGGCTTGGAGGTTTGGCCGGTCGCGCCACGAATTGAACTTCCCGGAGGTCAGGTCTCTGACGGAAGCCGAGAGTCTCTCTACTGAGCCGCTACTTCGCTCAGGGGGTGAAGCGCAGCGGTTCAGAGATGGCCAGCGGCGGATTGATACCACTGAGGCGGACGAGCGGTTCATGGCACGGTGGCGCGAGACCATCCCGGAGACGTCGCGGCCACGCGCGCATTCCGGAAGGAGAAGCGGGCGTACGGGAGAGAGAGGAGGGCGGGAAAGCGGCGAGGAGGGCCGAATATGACGCGGAGTACGCCAAAGGAGAGGCGTCGACATGGGGGAAAATGATGAACGGTGGTTTTCGTACCTCTCAAGTACCGCTTCGAGAGGACACCCCTAGCGAGGACGAAGATTTCGAGAACCGATTAGTATGTGTGTGTGTCGAGTCCGTGTGTCTAACGGGTCATGTGTCGACCCAGTGTTAAGTGCTTTGTTCATGTGTGGGTTTAGTTTTTTAAGTGTTTTGGTTTGTGTGTTAGTAGTGTAGTTTTTAAGTGCTTTGCTTCGTGTGTGGGTGTAGTTCTTTAAGTGCTTTGGTTTGTGTGTGGTCTAGTTCTTTAAGTGTTTTGGTTTGTGTGTGGGTCTAGTTATTTAAGTGCTTTGTAACGTGTGTGGGTCTCAAGTTCTTAAGTGTATCATTATTGTGTGTCGTCGGAAATCGAGCATCGGAGGGTGGGAATGGTCCCAAAACTCGGGCGGATTATAGACTCGTAGGGGTAAAATCCGGGATCCGTATGTGGAAACTCCTGGTAAGCCCAACCTATGGTTTCCCATGTACATATGTCCTAAACAAACCAAAGCAAATAAAAAAATCCATTGTTACACCGTCACACGGAGAAAGCTATAGGGGTAGATCTGCGGGGTCCCCGCCCTAGGGTTTCCGAAGATACGGATCAGCGGAGCGTCGGAACCGCTTAAAAACTTGCATATGTCCCTAGCATATGTGCACAAGTGTGATGTAGGGTTTGGCTAACCTTGCATGTACCCGGCGTTGACGATTTTCGCAGACATGGGCCAAGCACTTGGTGAAAATCCGGGATCCGTATGTGCAAACTCCCGGTACGGCTAAAATGGAGCCTACTTTATGGTAAAGTAAGCCCAACCTATGGTTTCCCATGTACATATGTCCTAAACAAACCAAAGCAAATAAAAAAATCCATTGTTACACCGTCACACGGAGAAAGCTATAGGGGTAGATCTGCGGGGTCCCCGCCCTAGGGTTTCCGAAGATACAGATCAGCGGAGCGTCGAAACCGCTTAAAAACTTGCATATGCCCCTAGCATATGTGCACAAGTGTGATGTAGGGTTTGGCTAACCTTGCATGTACCCGGCGTTGACGATTTTCGCAGACATGGGCCAGCACTTGGTGAAAATCCAGGATCTGTATGTGCAAACTCCTGGTACGGCTAAAATGGAGCCTATTTTATGGTAAAGTAAGACCAACCTATGGTTTCCCATGTACATATGTGCTAAACAAACCAAAGCAAATAAAAAAATCCATTGTTACACCATCACACGGAGAAAGCTATAGGGGTAGATCTGCGGGGTCCCCGCCCTAGGGTTTCCAAAGATACAGATCAGCGGAGCGTCGGAACCGCTTAAAAACTTGCATATGTCCGTAGCATATGTGCACAAGTGTGATGTAGGGTTTGGATAACCTTGCATGTACCGGCGTTGACGATTTTCGCGAGACATGGGCCGGCACTTGGTGAAAATCCAGGATCCGTATGTGCAAACTCCCGAGTACGGCTAAAATGGAGCCTATTTTATGGTAAAGTAAGCCCAACCTATGGTTTCCCATGTACATATGTCCTAAACAAACCAAAGCAAATAAAAAAATCCATTGTTACACCGTCACACGGAGAAAGCTATAGGGGTAGATCCGCGGGGTCCCCGCCCTAGGGTTTCCGAAGATACGGATCGGCGGAGCGTCGGAACCGCTTAAAAACTTGCATATGTCCCTAGCATATGTGCACAAGTGTGATTTAGGGTTTGGCTAACCTTGCATGTACCGGCGTTGACGATTTTCGCAGACATGGGCCGACGACTTGGTGAAAATCCGGGATCCGTATGTGCAAACTCCTGGTACGGCTAAAATGGAGCCTATTTTATGGTAAAGTAAGCCCAACCTATGGTTTCCCATGTACATATGTCCTAAACAAACCAAAGCAAATAAAAAAATCCATTGTTACACCGTCACACGGAGAAAGCTATAGGGGTAGATCTGCGGGGTCCCCGCCCTAGGGTTTCCGAAGATACGGATCGGCGGAGCGTCGGAACCGCTTAAAAACTTGCATATGTCCGTAGCATATGTGCACAAGTGTGATGTAGGGTTTGGCTAACCTTGCATGTACCGGCGTTGACGATTTTCGCGGACATGGGCCGACACATGGTGAAAATCCAGGATCTGTATGTGCAAACTCCTGGTACGGCTAAAATGGAGCCTATTTTATGGTAAAGTAAGCCCAACCTATGGTTTCCCATGTACATATGTGCTAAACAAACCAAAGCAAATAAAAAAATCCATTGTTACACCATCACACGGAGAAAGCTATAGGGGTAGATCTGCGGGGTCCCCGCCCTAGGGTTTCCGAAGATACAGATCAGCGGAGCGTCGGAACCGCTTAAAAACTTGCATATGTCCGTAGCATATGTGCACAAGTGTGATGTAGGGTTTGGCTAACCTTGCATGTACCCGGCGTTGACGATTTTCGCAGACATGGGCCGAGCACTTGGTGAAAATCCAGGATCTCGTATGTGCAAACTCCTGGTACGGCTAAAATGGAGCCTATTTTATGGTAAAGTAAGCCCAACCTATGGTTTCCCATGTACATATGTCCTAAACAAACCAAAGCAAATAAAAAAATCCATTGTTACACCGTCACACGGAGAAAGCTATAGGGGTAGATCTGCGGGGTCCCCGCCCTAGGGTTTCCGAAGATACAGATCAGCGGAGCGTCGGAACCGCTTAAAAACTTGCATATGTCCCTAGAATATGTGCACAAGTGTGATGTAGGGTTTGGCTAACCTTGCATGTACCCGGCTTTGACGATTTTCGCAGACATGGGCCAGCACTTGGTGAAAATCCAGGATCTCGTATGTGCAAACTCCTGGTACGGCTAAAATGGAGCCTATTTTATGGTAAAGTAAGCCCAACCTATGGTTTCCCATGTACATATGTGCTAAACAAACCAAAGCAAATAAAAAAATCCATTGTTACACCGTCACACGGAGAAAGCTATAGGGGTAGATCTGCGGGGTCCCCGCCCTAGGGTTCCGAAGATACGGATCGGCGAGCGTCGGAACCGCTTAAAAACTTGCATATGTCCGTAGCATATGTGCACAAGTGTGATGTAGGGTTTGGCTAACCTTGCATGTACCCGGCGTTGACGATTTTCGCGGACATGGGCCGACACTTGGTGAAAATCCAGGATCTGTATGTGCAAACTCCTGGTACGGCTAAAATGGAGCCTATTTTATGGTAAAGTAAGCCCAACCTATGGTTTCCCATGTACATATGTCCTAAAAAAACCAAAGCAAATAAAAAAATCCTCTGGGAATCCCATGCCATATGCGCGCGGAAGCCATCTGGGAATCCCACCCGCTTCCTGCGGTGCCCCGCCGAATCCGCTGGAAACTGACCGGATTTGAACTGGGGCGACACTTTCATTCGCTCAATAAATGGAGGGAAAAATGGTTTTAGGTCCATGACGCGTCATTTTATGTGCTAAATGTTTTCCGTTTCGCGCGTTGGCGGACGGGTGCAACCGCGCTCCCGGTACGGCCATACCGCATGTCCCGGCGGCCCCGTTTTGCGCGGCTTGGCGAAGCAAACGGAGCCAAAATCGAGCGGAGCCGCGTGGCGTCATTTTATGTGTCCTAGCAACCACTGCAAAAGACGGAACTGGGATACGGCAATTATCTTGGAGAACCCTTCACGAACAGGGCTATCTCGTCCGGAGTTCTATGGCTTTTAGGGGAAATGAGTAGGAAACGGCCCGTTTCACCACATAGTTTGCTCGAACGAGGCCATATTTGGCACGTGCGTGGGCCTTAGGATGGGAAGCAAGGCCCTGGTCGCGGATTTCCAATCCGAACCACGCGGCGATGGTTTTTCCATTTTCGAGTGCCTGGAAGGGCTTTTTTTGTGAAGCGGCTACATGGTGCGCATTTCGATATCGCGCGGACCTCCGCGCAGCGGTAGGATACCTCCTACGCACCACCTATCACATGCCATATGCGCGCGGAAGCCATCCGGGAATCCCACCCGCTTCTGCGGTGCTCGCCGAATCCGGTGGAAACCGACCGGATTTGAGCTGAGGCGACACTTTCCTTCGCTCAATAAATGGAGGGAAAAATGGTTTTAGGTCCATGACGCGTCATTTTATGTGCTAAATGTTTTCCGTTTCGCGCGTTGGCGGACGGGTGCAACCGCGCGCCCGTGCGGCCATACCGCATGTCCTGCCGGCCCCGTTTTGCGCGGTTGGCGAAGCAAACGGAGCCAAAAATCGAGCGGAGCCGCGTGGCGTCATTTTATGTGTCCTAGCAACCACCGCAAAAGACGGAACTGGGATACGGCAATTATCTTGGAGAACCCTTCACGAACAGGGCTATCTCGTCCGGAGTTCTATGGCTTTTAGGGGAAATGAGTAGGAAACGGCCCGTTTCACCACATAGTTTGTCGGAACGAGGCCATATTTGGCACGTGCGTGGGCCTTAGGATGGGAAGCAAGGCCCCGGTCGCGGATTTCCAATCCGAACCACGGGCGACGGTTTTTCCATTTTCGGGTGCCGGAAGGGCATTTTTTTGTGAAGCGGCTACATGGTGCGCATTTCGATATCGCGCGGGACCTCCGCGCAGCGGTAGGATACCTCCTACGCACCACCTATCACATGCCATATGCGCGCGGAAGCCATCCGGGAATCCCACCCGCTTCTCCGCGGTGCTCCGCCGAATCCGCTTGAAACTGACCGGATTTGAACTGGGGCGACACTTTCCTTCGCTCAATAAATGGAGGGAAAAATGGTTTTAGGTCCATGACGCGTCATTTTATGTGTGAAATGTTTTCCGTTTCGCGCGTTGGCGGACGGGTGCACGCGCGCGCCCGGTACGGCCATACCGCATGTCCCGGCGGCCCCGTTTTGCGTAGTTGGCAAAGCAAACGGAGCCAAAAAATCGAGCGGAGCCGCGTGGCGTCATTTTACGTGTCCTAGCAACCACTGCAAAAGAAAAATAAAGAAATAAAAAGAAAAAAAGAAATAGAAATAAAAATAACCGCGTGGCGTCATTTTATGTGTCGCCACCCTCAGCTCCTCCACCCCGCGCGCTCAGCTCCTAGCAACCACTGCAAAAGTAAATAAAGAAATAAAAAGGAAAAAAGAAAAAGAAAAATAGAAAGAAAAAAATAGAAACAGAAATAGAAATAGAAATAAAAAAATGAAAAAAAATGAAAAAAAGGTGTGCCGACGGCCTGGCCGTCGGCACAGGTAGAGTTAGGTGGGTTTGACTTATCCCTCCAGCCCGTGCCCTTCACCCGCCCAACCCGCGCCCCAACCCGCGCCGCCTCCACCTCCCTGCCTCGGCCCCGCCGCGCGCTCGCCCGCCGCTCGCTCTCCCGGCCGCCGCCGCTCTGCCCGCTCCTCCCCGCCGCCGCTCCTCCCCGCCGCCGCTCCTCCCCGCCGCTGCTCCTCCCCTGCCGCTCCTCCCCGCCGCGCTCCTCCCGGCCGCCGCCGCTCCTCCCCGCCGCGCTGCCTCCCCGGCCGGCCGGCCGCACTCCCCCGCCGCCTCCCCGCCGCCTCCCCGCCCTCGCCTCCTCGCCGCTCTCCCGGCCGCCTCCCTGCCTCTCCTCCCCGGCCGCCTCCGCCCCGCTCCTCCACCGCCTCGCCCCTGCTCCTCCCCGGCCGCCGACAGCCCCTCCTCCCCGGCCGCCTACGCCCCGCGCCTCCCCTGCTCCTCCACTAGGTAATTGTTGCAATTTTATTTTTCATTTTAGTAATAGTAATTGTTGCAATTTGAAAATAGCAAATAGAAACAAAAATGGAAAATAGCACATAGAAACAAAGATGGAAAATAGCAAATAGCAAATAGAAATGAAAAATTGAAAATAGGAAAATAACAATTTGAATTTGTTGTTGTCTAAACTAGGCCGATGGCGTGACGACCCCGGGTCCCTGCTGCTTGACGTGATTCGAGACGGTCGCCGACATCGCCGAGGGTGAGCTAAAACTCCACCTCCTCCATATTTTTACATCACTAGATTCATTTTTCAAGTAAAGTTGCGTAACCTAGGTGTCACTTCCCGTCCGCGAGCGTTACGCGGATAAA
This sequence comes from Lolium rigidum, assembly GCF_022539505.1. NCBI lineage: Eukaryota > Viridiplantae > Streptophyta > Magnoliopsida > Poales > Poaceae > Lolium > Lolium rigidum. The sequence goes on from NC_061510.1 coordinate 90,833,038, forward strand.
TATGCATTAGTGGTCGGCATATTTTCAACCGTAACGCTTGCGGCATTTACGGGACAAGTCGGCGTAGATGCGTAGTTGTCTACGTTTTCCATGTTCTACTCCGGTCCGAGTCAGGATTTCGGTGGCGCCTCCCCGTTGTTCTCCGGATGCACATCCTCTCGGTTTTTTGCCGAGACGTGTATCGGGAGAGCAGCGGGGAGGTGCTGCCGAAATTCTGACTTGGACCGGGTAGAGCATGGAGAACGTAGCCAACTACGGATCCGGCGGCTGCTAGGAGCCCACCTAGTAGAGATGTAGGTTGATACATGCGTTTCGCCCGGTAAAATAAATAAAAATATGATGCATTTAATTTCATGGTACTATTTGTTGTTTGTCTCCCAATCAAGCGAGAGGATGGCTGATAATGGGTGGATGTACGGTGGCCGTGCTAGTTCGACTGAAATGACGAAGAGTGGGTATGGAAGACCAATTTATTAGTGAAGGAGTTAGCGCGTGGTTCAAAGTCGGCGTTCGTCCAAGTTGCCCTTGCGCTCGTTGCAAGAGGCGTCATCGTCACGGAAAGGATGATATGACTAAACATCTTTGGTTGAATGGGTATATGCCCGATTACGTCACGTGTGTCGACTTTGCTCGGCACGAACGTGACAGAGGTGAGGTGATGAGGCGGCGAATCGATGGCAATGAGGACGATGGGATTAGATACTTGCTAGATGATCTCCACGATGCCTACATGCCGAGATCGCCGAACAGGAGGAACCGCCGGAGCCGGAGGGACCGCCAGAACCGGAGGAACCGCCAGAACCGGAGGAACCCGAGCCTACCGCAAAGGCCTTCTATGATATGATGGCTGCGGCTAAGAGGCCTCTATACGAGGGTGCAAAAATTTCTCAGCTCGATGCCATCGCGCAAGTACTAGCCGACAAGGCCCGAGTTCGACGAGCACCCGTGCATGCTTTGAAAAAAATCTGGTAACAGTTGGTAACATGTTGCCCGAAGGCCATTGTCTGCCTAAAACCATGTATGCAGACAAAGAAAATGTTGAAAGCGCTCGGCATGGATTATGTGAAGTATGATTGTTGTCCCAAAAACTCGTCTTTTGTTTTGGAAAGAGTTTGCGGATGACAAATATTGTAGCAAGTGTGGGTCCTCTAGGTATCATGAGATAACCAGAGCTAATGGTGAGAAGGTGCAGACAAAAGTCGCCGTGAAGATTCTTCGTTATCTCCCGTTCATAAAAAGAATCCAACGGCTTTACATGTCCGAGGAGTCAGCCAAACAGATGACGTGGCATAAGAACGGGTTGAGATTCAAGGACGAGGAGGGACGACTAAACATGGGGCACCCATCTGATGGTAAAGCATGGCAGAACTTCGATGCAAAACACCACGATAAGGCAAATGATGCTCGGAATGTCGAATTGCGATAGCAACCGATGGATTCAATCCATATGGTATGTCGGCATCCGCGCATAGTCTGTTGGCCCGTGTTTGTTATTCCGCTCAATCTCCCTCCCGGAGTCCTTATGCAAAGGAAGACCATATTCCTGTCGATGATCATTCCGGGGCACTGATTACCCGGGGAAGAATTTGAGTGTATTCATGCAACCGCTTGTGGATGATTTGCACCACTCTTGGCACCATGGGACCTTGACATACGACCGAGCAACGAAGACAAACTTTGTCATGAAAGTTTGGTTCCAATATTCCATGCACGACCTACACGGGTACGCTCTATTTTGCGGGCATTGTACAGGCTGGTAGGTTTCCATGCCCAGATGTGCGTGCACCGATTGGAGTTCATTTGGGTGAATGCGGGTCGCAAATATGTCGCATTTGACAAACATCGAAACTACCTCAAAAGAGGGCATCGGTTCGAGAGGAGACAAAAAGAACTTCACAAAGGGCAAAGTTGTGCGTGAAGAAGAAACGATACCAAAGTTCAATGGTGAAACCGTTGATGGTGAGCTACGTGCTCTCCAGCGTAGTAAAGAACCCGGCAAAACATATGTGGGATATGGTGAGACACACAACTGGACTCACGTGCCAGGCTTAACGCAGCTCGAGTATTACAAGGATCTCGAACTTCCCCATAACATCGATATGATGCACACCGAAAAGAATGTGGGGGAGTCCGTTTTTAACACCGTCCTGAACATTCCTGACAAGACAAAGGATAATGTCAAGGCTAGAGTCGATGTTGAGAATCGTAGTGACGAGCAAAGACTACACATGCATCCTCCCGAGGGCAATAGAAAAAATTGGGTCAAGCCGCATGCCAACTACGTGCTTGATAGTCTCCAGAAGAAGGAGGCAATGATGTGGCTGAAATACGCCGTTATGTTCCCAGATGGCTATTGTTCGAATATGAGTAAGGGAGTCAATCTTACAACAGGAAAAGTAAACGGGCTCAAGAGTCATGACTATCATATATGGATTGAGCGACTGATGCCGGTGATGGTTCGAGGGTATCTCCCCGAGCATGTCTGGCGAGTGCTTGCGGAGTTGAGCCATTTCTTCCGCACGGTCTGTGCTAAGCAGATATGTGAGTCGGTGATTGCGAAGTTGCATGATCAAGTGCCGGAGTTGTTATGCAAGTTAGAGATGATCTTTCCACCAGGTTTCTTTACTCCGATGTTACATCTCATTGTGCATCTTGCGAACGAGGCACTCTTGGGTGGACCGGTGCGAGTATCGTTGGCAGTTTTGTATTGAGAGAGAGTTCAAGTATATTCGAAACAAATGTGGCAACAAAAATAAGATTGAAGCATGCATAGCTGAGGCAACTATCCTCCGGGAGATGGCGAGACGCCACGACAACGTACTATGCGGATGATGTTCCCACTATGCATAACCCGATATCTCGGTACAATATCGACGAGCCCAAGCATGACCCCAAGCTCCTCCTCTTCAAATGTCACGGTGGCAAGGCTGGTGCCTCTAAAAAGGGCATCTTGACAAAGGAAGAGAAAGATTGCATAATGTTTTATGTGGTTACGAACATGCAAGAAGTGCTCAAATTCATAAGGTAAAATGGTGAACAAATTACTTTGCAATTAGTAACTCGATTTTGGTCTAATACGTTTTTTCTCCCTTTTAGCCAATACAAGGATGAATATTGGACGAGATCGACGGATCCCTCTGATGCGGAGATGGAGATTCTTTTGAAAGAGAGTCGTCCCGGAAAGAAAAAAATTCCTGGATTGGTTCTACGAAAAAGTAATTTCTAACAAGTCCCTTTTAGCCAATACTTTTGCAATCCGTGACTTGTCCCTCTTATTACACGTAACTAATGCAAAGAAACAATTTGAACTGAATTTGTAGGGAGGTGATCCCAACGTTGAGATGACGGATGAGCTGAGATGTGTTTCCCAGGTTGCAACAGTAGAATCTCAATGTATGAGAAGTACGATGTGAATGGGTATCGCTTCCATACGAGTATCACCGGAAGAATCGGCCTAACCCAAAAACTATAAATACTGGGGTCTTCACCAAAGGATCCGATGACATAGAATACTACGGAAGGTTAGAGAATGTATACGAGCTGACATTCAATAGGACAAACATACAACTCAATCTCGTTTTGTTCAAATGCCACTGGTTCGACCCACAAGTTGGACAGAGAAGCACTCCTTCCATTGGGTTAGTTGAAGTTAGGCCTTCAACCTGCTATAGCGGAGCCGATGTCTTTGTTGTGGCTCACCAAGCCAAGCAAGTTTATTATTTGCCCTACCCATGTCAAAAGGAGTACCTCAAAAGCTGGGAAGTCGTGTTCAAGGTATCACCACATGGTAAGCTACCCATGCCCTCCGACGAGGATTACAACAACATTGACCCTGTAACATACGAGGGAATTTTTTATCAAGAGCAAGAGAACTTTGGGGATTTCGAAATAGAAATTGGTCTTGAGGACCTCGAGAACGAGGCACATCTTCATGGTGAAACAGTGGTGGACCTAAAGGACATACAAATGCTCACCAAGTTACATGAGGGCAATGGGTTCAATGATGAGCCTCCACCGGACATTCCCACCCAACCTCATTACTCACATGATGCGATAGTGATAGTGAAAATGAGAACCCAATGCCTCGTTATGAGAACCCAATGCCTCATTATGATAGTGATGATTCGAGGTGAGGGTCCTTTATGCCTTTATGCTTAGTATCTATTTTTCCATATGCTTCTTATACTTAGTATTTATTTTTCAATATGCTTCTTATGCTTAGTATCTATTTTTCAATATGCTTCTTATGCTTAGTATCTATTTTTCAATATGCTTCTTATGCTTAGTATCTATTTTTCAACATGCTTCGCCATATGTTTTTTTTGCTTAGTGTCTACATTTTATTAAGGCATGAATGCTTACTTGTTTACTCTTTGTCAATGCAGGTGATTGATCAATATGAGCAGAAGCAAGGAATCCATGAACTCCCTGCTGAAGACCATGAGGACCCAGAAGTTCACCGGGACCACTAGAAGTGGAAGACCAACGCGTGCCAGCTCGCGTTACGCGGACGATGACACGGGTGGAGTTGGAGGTGGAGGTGTAGGTGGAGGTGGAGGACGTGGTGGAGGTGGAGGTGGAGGTGGAGGTGTAGGTGGAGGTGGAGGACGTGGTGGAGGTGGAGGTGGAGGTGGAGGTGTAGGTGGAGGTGGAGGACGTGGTGGAGGTGGAGGACGAGCTGGAGGACGAGGCGGAGGCGGAGGTGGAGGACGAGGACGAGGTGGAGGTGGAGGACGAGGACGAGGTGGAGGTGGACCTTTCCTTGGTGACATACCCTCCGCTTCGGCGACGTGGCTTCCCGAGTCCGCTCACACACGGTCTGCGAGGGGGAGATGGAGGTGGAGATGGAGGTGGAGATGGAGGTGGAGGGGCGAGGACGAGGAGGCGGAGAGGGAGATGGCGCCGAAGAAGTTGCGCATTCGTGGTGAAGCGCAAGTCCCCGATGAGAGGAGGGAGCCTACTAGCCGGGATGCGAAAGCCCTCATCATCCCGAACGAAAAAGAGTAAGTTTAATTTTGAACATTTAGATTCATTTTGCTATGTACTAATGTTTTCATTATTGTGCATAACTGATTGGCATACTAATGTTTTGATTATTGTGCAGCAATTGGACATATGACAAGGGGGTTCGCCAGCCTGTCGAGCATGATTGGAGCTCTTATTAGGCAGTACTGGCCGGGCTTTTACACTCACGGTCCCCGGCGGCGAGAAGAAGCTAGCCGAGACTTGGGCGGACTATGAGGCAGCTCCTTGCCGGGCTTTGGGACAGTTGCCGACGCCGTGTACACCAAGTTTTGGGTAAAGCATGCTTCTCGAGTTTACTTCATAGTTGATGACCACACTATGCTAACTCATGTCTCTCTCACAATTATTCTTATGCATGATTGCGGACCCATTATAAGGTGCCCGATGAGATGGTTGAGCAAGGGAAGGCGGTGCGACTAGGGCTTGTCGAGAGGTTGACAAGGCAACGGTGGTACAATCGGAAGCATACCCGCATCGGGCACTTCAAGGCTGAGCAGGGGCACGAGGGTCAAGAAAGCCGACAATATCGGGGACGATCCTCGGTGACAAAGGAAGATTACTTCAAGGTAAGTAAATATTCAATGAGACTCTATGTTGCTGCATAGTTGGGATTGCATTATGTGTTCTTCAAATGAGTTTTGGTTTTTCAGGTTATGCCCCTATGGTGCGAGAATAAGGAAGACGCATTTGAGGCCTTGGTAGCGAGGTGGGTTGGCGAAGACGCCGACTTCAACGCCAAGAGCGCGCGCAACAAGGCAAACCGGGCACGCGGAGGAACACACGGTGCGGGAAGCCGCAGCACCGAGCGCTACGAGGAAGCACAAGGTACATATATACATGGAACAACTTGCATTTATTTCCCCTCATATTACTACTTGATACACATAACATTTATCTTGCTCGTGCAGGAGGCGGAACTCGGGGAGCCTCTCACCGAGGTGGGAGGGTGGCGGAAGATGAAGGCTGAAGCAGCCCGATCTGAGCCAGCCTCAGCCCTCGCTGCCCGAGTACTTCGGCTTTGCCGAAGAGGAGTTGGAGAAGTACTGCTCGGTGTTCAAGGGTCTTCATCCGGAGGTGGATGATCCTATTGAGCGAGGAGACCGACTTGACGGCGATTATGGTGGCGGGGAGCGGCTCGGAGCATGGCCGCACGAAGCTTCTTAGTGGGGTGATCAAGCCGCGAGAGGACCCTCACGCAGATCAGGTCTACCCTCACCACCGGCGACCCACCGGTCGCGCCTCCTCGACACCGTCGTACGGATGTAAGTTTTCTCATTTCCATCTTCTTTCCAACATTCATCCCTGAATGGCTAAATTGACATGACTCCTTTTCTTGGAAATTGTAGGCTCACTTTGAGGCCGCCTACGCGGCCGCTTATGAGAAGTATTTGACGGTTGTAGCAGAGTGGGACCTCAAGAGAGCGGCTTGGGAAGAGTACCGAGGAGGCGACGAGTCGTGTAAGTTCCAATCTTTTATGGTTCGAAGACATGACAAGTCCCACCTCCCCTTTTTTTATATCCGCGGCGCTTGACATCTAAACTATCTTGCGGGCGGTCGGGACGTTCTTCCGGACTCGGAGAGAGGATCGCACTTCCGGAAGAGGAGCCACCTAGGCCGGGGCCGACTCCGGTGTGCCCATCGAGGAAGCTTTCGCGGCCACATACTACGCACGGACTCCGGTAAGTCCTGTGCCTAACCGAGTTCTCACCGCTTTCCTTTCCCATGTGTAAGATGCTAACTCTTGTCAAACATGTAGGGCACGGGAAGTTCGCGGAACCGACCCTCTCCTGGTTCATCGCGCGAGGGCACACCGATGCACCCCGGCCGCCATTCTCCCGGTGCTTCAGGGTTTTCACCTGCTGTTATCACCAGAATTTGACCGAGCCAGAGGTGGGCCGCGATCAAGATAGGCTTGAAGATATGTACATCAAGAAGTAGGTGAATCGGCCTTTATGCGCAGAGTTTGGGCTAGTTAGCCCGTGTATCTTAATATAGTAGGCTACGTAGAAGTTAGAGTTTTACCCGTGCACGGTTTAGTGCACGCCCACATTAGAAAGTCCGCTGGACTATAAATATGTATCTAGGGTTTATGGAATAAACAACAACCAACGTTCACCACAAACCAATCTCGGCGCATCGCCAACCCCTTCGTCTCGAGGGTTTCTCCGGTAAGCACCATGCTGCCTAGATCGCATCTTGCGATCTAGGCAGCACGAGCCTGCCTACGTTGTTCATGCGTTGCTCGTGCTGAAGCCTTTTTGATGGCGAGCAACGTAGTTATCATAGATGTGTTAGGGTTAGCATTGTTCTTAGTATCATATGCTGTCGTAGTGCAACCCTTGCGCATCTAGCCGTCCTTGTACCTCATCATGGGTGCGGGGGCGGCACCCCGCTTGATCGTTATTTAGTAGATCTGATCCGTTACGGTTGCTCCTTGATTCATCAAGGATTAGTTTAACATCCGCAATAGTTAGGCCTTACAAAGGGTTGGAGGATCCAGCGGCGTGTAGGGTGTAGTTTGCTGGCCCTAGACAGGATGTTCCGAGGATCAACCTCGTGTTGGTTTTTAGGCCTTGTCTAGGATTGGCTTACGATCACCGTGCGCGAGCGCGAGGCCCAATCGTGAGTAGGATGATCCGATTATGCGGTGAAAACCCTAAATCATCGTGGATCTCATATGCTTTATCTTGATCAAGCAGGACCACCATATATTCGGCCACCTTGGACGAATCATGGGTGGATCGGCTCCATGTGCCGATTCACAGGATAACCTGAGAGCCGATCGAGGCTCATATTTAACGTGTACGTGTGTGCCCTGCAGGAAACTAAGCGAGGCATCATCCACACCTTCCTGACCAGGTATAGGTCAGGTGGCACGCCCTTGCAATTTGCATCGGCGCGCGACCAGGAGGCTTTGCGGGCCGTCGCTCTGAGGGACCGGGGCCAGCCGCAGCCCTAGTTGTTCCCGGCTCTACGGTGTTGACCGATCACCGCCCGCCGGTGGGTTTCTGACGTCAACACATTCTGGCACGCCCGGTGGGACAATCTTCAACATCCACCACATCGCCATCTACGTCTGAGATGGCGGAAAGCACTCCGGTCAAGTACGAGGACCTGGCTGACAAGCTCAAGAAGAGGCATAATAAGGTCAAGGCGGTCCTCGGAACCGAACTCGTCGGCTCCTGTGGGAAGACCCGTTCGCGCGGCATCAAGCTCGACAGAGACACACGTCCGTTGCCCGATGTCAACACGGTCGATCTCAGCCACTCCATAAGAGAACCGGGGTTCTCTTTCGATGCCAATATGGCAGGGTTCGTGATTCGCCATGACGCGGACAAAGCAGAGAGCAGCCACTCTCGTGGCAAAGAGAAAAAGGAGGCCGTTCCACGTGACCGGCCCCAAGACGACGATAAACGATACCTGGCCGAGGAGGAGGTGAGAAACATACGGCATCCACGCCTGTTATCTGAGCATCTCCTCAGCAAATATGAACAGCCATACGACCGACGTCGCCGCTATGATAACGACGCTGAAGGATATCGTCGGTCTGATGCAAACAGGAGGTATCGTCAGAACAGCGACCACGACGACGGGTCCGAACGTCGCGCCAGAGGGAGGTCTGAGGAGCCGGACAACGTGGATAGGCACTGGGACTGCCCCTTCTTCAGACACTGTTGGGATTACGGAATGAGCCGATTACCAACAATCGGCAATTGCCCAGAATGTAAACAAAAGGAGAAGGGTACAGCTAAGGTGTCCGTGTTCGAGCGTCTAGGGCCTCTCCCGCCTCGGAGCAAGCATGCTGAGCCCGTTCAGATGGAAGATCGCGAGGAACTAGAGGACGATGATGAAGAGGATAAGTATCATCGGCCAAGATGGTGTCCCGATGGGCTCAGCCACTCCCAAAAACGAAGGGTTCAGCGACTACGTGCGTTGGAAGAAGCCGAAAGGTTATATCTGCACGCGTTGAGGAAGGCACGGCCTGACCTGGCCGCCAAAATTCAGCGAACCCTGGATGAAGAAGGTCGGCCACAAAGAAAAGAGTGGCGCCCTAAGCAAAGGAAAGCCGATGATGAAACATCGGCTGGCACAAACATGGTCTTCATCCTTCCTGCGGAATTTAGCGCTCCAAGGTTATATGAAGCACTCGTGGCGCAATTGGATTGCGGCCCACGGCCGGTCATCTTCGAGAAGCCACGAGAAAGGAGTTACGAGCATCCGAAGGCCCTGTACTTGCGAGGTTTCATCAATGGGCAGCTTGTCAATAAGATGTTGGTGGACACCGGAGCGGCGATCAACATTATGCCATACTCCATGCTACGTCGGTTGGGACGCTCCGGCTCGGATTTAATCAAAACCAATGTAACATTGAGCGATTTCAACGGCCAAGCATCTGACGCACAAGGTGTTCTAAACGTGGATCTGACCGTAGGAAGGAAGACTATCCCTACGACGTTCTTTATTGTCGACAGCAAAAGAACCTATGCTGTAATATTAGGAAGAGATTGGATCCACGCCAATCGTTGCATTCCATCCACGATGCATCAATGCCTAATACGGTGGGATGGAGATGAAGTGGAAGTCGTCCACGCGAGATGATTCGAGCTGAGATTTCGACAGCCGGTATGGACATTTGGGAGACATCGGGCCAAGAGCCACTCTCGGGCATCAATCTGGACGACTGCGAACGCATCGATGTAACAAAGAACGGGGTGAGGCTGGTTTTATCCACCGGACGGACCGTATAGCAAGAACAACATCGATGGTCAGAAATGGCGAGGCTGATCCCTGTGATCGGCCCCAAAAATTTGTGGAGGAACATTACAAAACCTTCACCGAGCAAGCAACGTGGAGGCCGATTCCAGCAATCGGCCAAGATTATCCTCACCATCCGTTTTGCCCGGGCTCAACGTTTGACCCAACAGGGACTACCTGAAGAGCCGATACCATCAATTCTCTTGACAGAATCGGCTCGGGGGGCACTTAGATGGACGATACACGAGGATATGAAGTAAGAGTATCAAGCATGCATGAGGGCCGATACGTAAAATCGGCCGTAAAAATTCCAAAAAAAATTTGAGCACAGCCGATGTACAGACATCGACTTAAGGATACGAAAAGCCGATGCAGGGCCAACCGATTGGCTGTGGGATTCCCCTCGGGTTTGACCAAGGTAACGATCGCATCAGCATTCTCACCAAAAGCTCCTGCATTGAACCAAAGGAGCTCCGGGGGCAACTCGCCCTGGAGGTTCGCTGCCCTTAAAGGCCGATTTGGTTACAATCGGTTGGTTGCTGCATTGCAACTTAGGGGCTCGCAGAAAGAGTCGGAAGTCCTTGAAGGAAAGACTCGAGTCCCCCAACCATGACGAGGCGATTTGCTGTGGAGGATGTTGGGGCGTTTCCCAACATTTTCACCAGGAGTTACATTAATCCGCCAGAAGCAATGAGCCGATCTGATGCTGCGAGGCACGAGAATGGAATTAAGAGGGGTTTAGGAGCCATTACGTTTGGGGCTTCTTAGTTCAAGGGGGTTGGTGATCATTCTGAGCCTTGTTGGTGCATCAGCTCTTTGGGTAAAAGTTTTTTCAACTACATTGATAAAGGCTGAAGAAGCTCGGGGGGGCAGATTGCCCTGAAATGTCCCTACCATGAGAAGTCGATTTCGTTGGAATCGGCTGGTACTGCAGTATAACGGGAAGCCGATGGTGACATACATGGCTGGTTCATTACTATTTTCGCCTTGACTGAGGCTCGGGGGGCAGCTCGCCTTAAAGGGTTTCCGTTCGGAGGAGCCAGTCTTGGTGGAATTGGCTGACCCTGTATCACAACCTGGGTAAAAGGTGGCGAATTCTTGCAGAATAGAACCACTAATTCGAAGAGAAAGCCGTCATAATTATCAGGCTTTGGACCAGTTTGTTGCTGCAAAGAACAGAGCGTCGCGGGGAAAGTCGTAAGCGGTCAAGATTTGCAGCAGTGGTCCTAAAATTCTCCTAAAGGCATTGACTCTGGAGCCTTGCCGATTTAAGCTAACATTAAGCTCAAGGGGTTTGGATTTCCGAGGTCTAAGGTTTGCGCGACTACGGTTTGGTCCTGTTCGGCGGGAATCTTGGGTCTGAATTGATCTATCTCGATTTTTTTCATAAGAGTCCGGTGCGTTGCCATCGGCTCATTGAGCATTGATCAGGATAGCAGTTGGTAAAGCTGGATGAGGAGGAACTGGCTAAATTAGCATACAAGGAATCGGCAAGATCAGATTAAGGAGAGTTCTTCATTGATAGCCAGATTCTTACATAAAGAGCTAAAATTGCTCTCAAAAGGAGTTGCTAGGGGAGACAGTGCCCTATCTACTACTGCTAATCCTAGTCTAAGGATCCCATCTATGGGCCATTGCTGCCCTCATCGTCGCCGTCATCACCGCTGTCGGCACTGCTCCCTGCCAGCTCTTCGTCGCTGCTCCAGCGGTCGCCGGCAGGGCCTTCGTTGTCTTCATCCTCCCCGTCAGCGTCGTCGTCGCTGTCGAAGTCGCTAAGGTTCCCCGGCCAGGGGCAAAATCGCTTGGCCGGGGGCTCGTCGGAGGAGCTGTTCTCCTCCTCCTCCTCCTCCTCCTCGGAGGTGGTGAAGTCCGCCCAGGAAAGGCGATCGTCGTCGCTCTCCTCCTCCGGATCCCCGTCAGCAAGGAGGAGGGGGTCACTCTCCCCGTCGGTCAGGGATTTGTCATCCTCTGACCACACAGAGAAGTCATGGTCCTCTTGGTCCCATGCCGTTGGGGCAAGAATGTCGTACGCCGCCAGCGTACCCCACTCAGGCGTCGACTCTCGGATGGGAGAGGACACGTAGGAAGGGTCCGATGAGGAGGAAGACGAAGAAGACGGAGACATGGTGGCAGAGGAGGGTTTTTTGAAGGCTAATGTGAAGGGGATGAGGAAGAGAACTGTTTGATGCGGTTAAATAAAGGGGATATCTTGGAAGATTTAATGCTCAAACAGTTTCCGAGGACGTGGTGCCAAAACTGTCAAATCGTGCAGAGGGGTTGGGAAGGCAAGTTGTCATGATGAAGGACTCTGCGACGGTTCTGCTCTGCCACGACATGACCCGACAAAGGAAAAGCGTAATGATTTTGGAAATGTCATTTCCAAAACCAGGGGGGCATGTGTTATCACCAGAATTTGACCGAGCCAGAGGTGGGCCGCGATCAAGATAGGCTTGAAGATATGTACATCAAGAAGTAGGTGAATCGGCCTTTATGCGCAGAGTTTGGGCTAGTTAGCCCGTGTATCTTAATATAGTAGGCTACGTAGAAGTTAGAGTTTTACCCGTGCACGGTTTAGTGCACGCCCACGATTAGAAAGTCCGTCTGGACTATAAATATGTATCTAGGGTTTATGGAATAAACAACAACCAACGTTCACCACAAACCAATCTCGGCGCATCGCCAACCCCTTCGTCTCGAGGGTTTCTCCGGTAAGCACCATGCTGCCTAGATCGCATCTTGCGATCTAGGCAGAGACGAGCCTGCCTACGTTGTTCATGCGTTGCTCGTGCCGAAGCCTTTTTGATGGCGAGCAACGTAGTTATCATAGATGTGTTAGGGTTAGCATTGTTCTTAGTATCATATGCTTGTCGTAGTGCAACCCTTGCGCATCTAGCCGTCCTTGTACCTCATCATGGGTGCAGGGGCGGCACCCCGCTTGATCGTTATTTAGTAGATCCGATCCGTTACGGTTGCTCCTTGATTCATCAAGGATTAGTTTAACATCCGCAATAGTTAGGCCTTACAAAGGGTTGGAGGATCCAGCGGCGTGTAGGGTGTAGTTTGCTGGCCCTAGACAGGATGTTCCGAGGATCAACCTCGTGTTGGTTTTTAGGCCTTGTCTAGGATTGGCTTACGATCACCGTGCGCGAGCGCGAGGCCCAATCGTGAGTAGGATGATCCGATTATGCGGTGAAAACCCTAAATCGTCGTGGATCTCATATGCTTTATCTTGATCAAGCGGGACCACCATATATTCGGCCACCTTGGACGAATCATGGGTGGATCGGCTCCATGAGCCGATTCACGGGATAACCTCGAGAGCCGATCGAGGCTCGTATTTAACGTGTACGTGTGTGCCCTGCAGGAAACTAAGCGAGGCATCATCCATACCTTCCCGACCAGGTATAGGTCGGGTGGCACGCCCTTGCAATTTGCATCGGCGCGCGACCAGGAGGCTTTGCGGGCCGTCGCTCTGAGGGACTGGGGCCAGCCGCAGCCCTAGTTGTTCCCGGCTCTACGGTGTTGACCAGTCACTGCCCGCCGGTGGGTTTCTGACGTCAACACCTGCTGGCGATGGTTCAGGCCATGGTTCTACTTCGGTCTACCTCGACAAAGGCCGGACGCCTGAATGTACGAGTCGGGAACTTGGTTGGACCCCCTGATCTTAGTTTCCCTTAGCTAGGTGTCTAGCGGGTGTGCGTCGATCGTGTGTGCCATGTGTCGACGATGTATGATGATTGTGTGTGCTACATGACACATATTTGTATCACGATGATGTTGTTGCTACATTTGATGATGATTATGTGCTGTGCAACATTTGTGATGCATTTGAATATATATTACTGCTATATATGCTGTGTGTGCTGTGCTGGGCCAGGAAATGCAGCGGGATACCAAATGGTATGGTCTGTGCCGACGGCATAGCCGTCGGCACAGCCCCAGGACGTGCCAAATGGCAGGGGCTGTGCCGACGGCTATGCCGTCGGCACAGGAAGGTTGCGCCCAGCGGCAGCGCGGAGCGGGCGGCAGCGGCGTCCGGGCCGAAGGACTCGGGCCGACGGCTTGGCCGTCGGCACGGAGCGAGGGCGTGGACGCGTGGCAGCCCGTGGTCGTCCGATGGCAGTTGATGGGCCGACGGCTTGGCCGTCGGCACAACAGCAGGGGGCGTGGACGCGTGGCGGCCGCTGGTCATCCGATGGCAGTGTCTGGGCCGACGGCTTGGCCGTCGGCACAGTACCTTTCTAACCTAACGTCCGTCAGACGCTCCGCGGGCCCCACGTTGACTGTGCCGATGGCTACTGTGCCGACAGCGTCGTTTGACCGTCGGGCTGGAGTCTGTGCCGACGGCAAAGGCTGGGCCGACGGCGAGCCAGTCTGTGCCGAGGCGATATTGTGCCGACGGCGGTGTGCCGACGGCGGCCGTCGGCACAGACGTGGGCCGACGGCAAGTGATGCTGTGCCGACGGCCGCCGGCCGTCGGCCCCTCGGCTGGTTCCCGTAGTGCTCGGCAAAATTGAAAGCGATCGATCGGCCTGATGATGTGTTGTGCATGCTTGCGTGCTGGCCATCGGTAGGTTATAGTGGCACATGCTGGATCAGTGCGCGATCGAGTTGCCAATCTCACACGTTTATTCGGTCGATAAATCGCTAACTGGCATATGTGTGTGCATGTGGCATGCACGATCAACCCACAACTTCTACGAGCTAATTAACAAGCTGTTATGGTCATGACAGACTAGGATCCCAAACTTTTGTTGATTGCACCGACATGAAGTGATTTGGGGGATTTGCTACACTAGGGCTTTTCCATTCTTTGTTAATACTATATAGACAACCCTCTAGATGGCGGTGGCCTGCGCCCACAGATGGGCGTCGGGGTGGGGGGTGGGAGGCTCAGATGGTGCCATCGAGAGGAGGGTGTGCGGCGGCCGACTAGGGTTTGGAGGCAGCGGCGGCTAGGGGAGAGAAAGAAGCGGAAGTAGTTAGGAAGTTTTGGCTGATACCATGAAAGTGTTTTGGGGGATTTGCCACACTAGAGCCTTTTTGCATTCCTTGTTAATATATAGACAAATAGTACAATCATAACCATAATGGAAGATCACAATAATAAAGACTCTCCGCTATGTATGATATGAGGAGATATGTCACGATACCGTGACATATTAGTCTAACACAACAGACTGCCTAGGTTATTTGATCAGGCATTCAGTTATTTCAGTTCTGCTAATAAGGTTTTCTATACACATTGATGTGTGTTAGATTTGACAAGGCGGCGAGCGGTGGAGGCAAATTTAATAGATCGAGGTGGATCAGTAGTAAAGTTTGGGTGTGTTTATTCTCGCCCTGCTCTCCAACAGCAAAATGAACAAAGTAACTAGCTAGAATTTGTTGTTCATCGCTAATTAGACAGCCTCACATTTACATACGCTGCCAACATGCCGATAACGATCGTGACCTCCACGCAACCTAATTATTATTTGGAGGAACTTCTACCATTTATCCTGCAAATCTGCATTGGTGACACATATTTCTCATTAGTGGAACTTCTACAAATATCCCAATTAGTAGAATTTTAAAGCGGGATTTACCCTATTTAGCATCTTGCTTGCTGTTGCTAGATAGAAGCGATATGTTACGTCGATGTGGCACGATAAGATGTGTATAGATCAGAAGCTCTCATTGATGATCATGTGCAAGCTTCTTTGATCCATTTGTTCCATTCTCGTCATTGTCTTGGTATTTAACCCGGTCATCACCTCACACCTTGCCCAATGTACGTGCACTAGAAAACGATAGTCCAAAGCTTGTAAAAGAGGTCATGTAGACGGATTTTCATTAGTGTAACAAATGAATAACCAAGGTTAAAAACTGGAATTCACCCTGGTACCTACTAGTGTGCATCGGGACTGCAGTATAGTTAATTTCAATTTCAATGGTTCTAATAAATAATTAAGTTGTGATGTTTTCTTTTTAGTATGGCGTCTAAGGATATTCCGCACACCAGGTACTACTTAACAAATTCCACGGGGAGCTAGAAAACGATGACTATAGTGCTATACACCAGTATAGAACTAGATGGCTTCGGCCAGCTAACACAAACATAATTAACAACCGAACTTTGAAATCAATTAACCGCTTTGCAATTAACAACTTTCTTGACGCCATGGTTGATCCTAGGCCTAGTAGTATTGGCTGTGGATTGGCTGCTGGATGCCGATGTATGCGTACCGGCGGTGTGTCACAGGTTACCGAATGTATAAAATTTCTTTATCTGTCATCAACTGTCACCGTAGAGCAAAGCGGAGCCGAGCGTACTAGGCAGTAGTTGCAGAGTAATTTTAATTAACGTAGTCATCTTTGGGTCGCTTGAGAGGTACAGGTAGACTTGATAATCCATCTCTACAACAAAGTTGACAAAATTAATCAACCAGGTACTCCCTCTCTCACAATTTATTAGGTGTGCGCGTATCTATAGGTCGTAAATTTGATGTTCTATTTTCTAATAACATAATTTTGTATTATATAATTTAAATTATATAGGAAGTTGACGATCTAGAGATACGGGGAAGACTAAGAACTGAGACGGAGGGAGTATTGAGAAGATACGTGGAAACTAGCAGCAGATGCTGCCGTAAGCAACTTGTGTGAGTTTTGCTAAGTGCAGCTGTGAATGAACACCAGTTAAATAGGCAGATTCCGTTTTGAACAGAGAGAACTTCTTTGTCGGCCTAGTTGGAGCTGACATGTAGATATCAAAGCAAATTTGAGGTGTCGACTGTCGGCCGATCACCGTATATCATATCATGACACAGGGAACGTCACATTCCTACTCTAATTAAATACCAAGCATTGATTTTTTTTGTAATGCAAAGATTTATATATGGTGCCAATTTGACCTTGATTTATGAGTATACAAATTGAACCTTAACGTAAATGTTTGTTATCGATCTGGCAGACTTGTTGCAAGCGGTGATAATTTAAACACCATGAAGAGCCGTCAGTTAACACCTCAACGTCCTGAATCCGTTAACGTTTTAACTGCCTGAATCTCGTCAGTTAGGATGTGTTCGGTTCCAGAATGGCAAGGAACATGACGGAATGGTTCCATCCAATTCCATCCATCCCGTCTCGTGCCATTCATTTGGGTGTTCGGTTGCACTGGAATGGCAAGGAACCTAATTAGTCTTAATGCTCTATTAATTAGACCCTAATTTAATCTAAAATTTTAATTAACCTAAATTATGCCTAATACTGCCTAATACGATGGGAGAGCAGGGCCTCCATCCGCGTCGCCTGCACGCTAGGCTGGGCGCCGCCGCCGCGCTGGCTGGCTGGCCGCCGCCGCGCTGGCTGGTCGCCGCCTCCCTGGCTGGCCGCCGCGCTGGCCGACGCCGCCTCCCTGGCTGGCCGCTCGTTCCGCGTGATTAGGGGAGGAGAGAAGACGATTAGCCAGCGATTGAGCTCGTTCCGCGCGGTCCGGCCGATTCGGCCGGACGGATTGGGATGGCATATTCCGGGAATATGCTCTTTCGAGGGACTAGTTGGTTCCGTCCCATTCCTCAGAATTCTGGAACCGAACGTCAGGATGGGAGCTACGCACGGGACCGTTACGTCCCGTTCCTTTCCATTCTGGAACCGAACACATCCTTAACTAACGTGCCAAACTGCCAAGGAATGAGATGGAACGGAACGGAACGGTACAACAATAATGTCCGATTCGCGTGGTCGTCAAGCCAAAAGGAGCTTCAAAAGCTGGTATCAAAAGGTGATATATATGCCTTCCCTTGGCTTGGCTTGAGAGTTATCCATGGATCCGCATCAGACTCCAAGAACGTACACAGTTGCATTACATTAATCCGATCAACCCCACTGGCCGCTTAAATTATCGGAATCTTTGGTTCTAACCAAAGTTTGCTTTCTCTTGCTTTCCCCTTTCCTAGCCGAATGGAGCAAGTTTCATGCAGAGTGGAAACTTAAGCCGACATCCATGCAAACGGTTAATTTTAGAGTGAATAGCATAAAACCACCACATTGGTGGCCAAATTTACGAAAGACCACCACTTTTGGTTTGCGGGACATAAAACCACCACATTTGAGTTGGTTTTTAGCCGAACACCCAAATGACGAGTTTGCAGCGAATTGACACCGAATCCGACCATCCGACCCCACCCACCGTGCCGACGTGTCCAAATATTTGACGGGAGGAGAAAACGGCCGTCGCCGGTCGGACGTGGGCCCCTCCGCGCGCCCGGCTTAGGGTTAGGGTTGGGACGGTTGGGACGGTCGGTCGTTCCTCCGTCCCTCCTTTCGAACACGGATGGCGGCGTTCACCGCCGACTCGGAGGATGGCGGCGGTGGCGGCGGCCGCGGCCGCGGCGGTGGTGGCGGCGCAGCCGGAGGCGGAACCGCCGGTGGCGGAGCGAGCGCAGGCGGCCGTGGCGGCGCAGCCGCAGCGGAGGCCGCCGGTGGCGGAGCAGGCGCGAGCGGCCGTGGCGTCGCACGCGAGGACGTGGCGGCGGTGGCGCAGCCCGTCGCCGGAGCGTGAAGCAGCCCACCGCTTTTGCGAGGGCCGTGGTCGCTTCACCCTGCAAGAGCAGCCACCGGTGGGCGTCAAGTTTCGGCGGCGGCGTCGAGTAAGCTCACTCACTCCTCTCTCCCCTCCCCTGCATCTGTAGGAAATGTCAACCTAAAGAACCACAGTTCTCATCTCTGTCTTGATAATGTGAACGACTATTTGCAGTTTGGATGATGATATCTGGGAGATTAGATTTCATTTTAGTGGTGAAGATAATTTAGATTACATTGGCACACAACACAGCAGCACCATGAATAAAGGGAAGGGCAAACTGGTTGCTGAATCAGATGAAGATGAAGACTTGGAAGATGGATATGACAGTGATAAGGAGATAAATGATAATGAGGTAGGTGAATATGAGGCTGAGTACATGTACTATGATGGTGAGTACAGACCTGAACTAGCAAGCAGTCGAGAGGGAGGCAGCTATTGAAGCAGATTTGGAGCTAATGAGGGAGTTTAGGAAGAAGAGGCATGCAGCACAAAATGCAGAGAATGAAGAAATAATGGACAAGCTGCAAAAAATGAAAGAACACAAGGCTGACCCATTTCTTCATTTTGAAGGTGACACTGATGTTGAAGAGATATTTGAAGCAGAGGAAGATTCAGAGGTTGAGGAAATTACAGAGAAAATCATCCCACTGAAGAACAAGGCAGCAAAGTGTGGTCCTACTAGTAGCTCACATCATGAGGTGGTTAAATTTGAAGAAGGAAATTATTTCATGCCTACATCTGATGAAGAGAGTAGCCCTGATGAGGTTGCAGACAGTGATGATGATGGGTTTGTGTCAAAATTTGTACCTGCCAGTGGAAGGAAGAGGAGACTGAAGAAAATGAAGAAAAGAGTTTGGTATGATGAAACCAGGGCAAACCCACATGAACAGATAGGTATGAAGCTTTGTTTCACCGATGTATACCAGTTCAGGAGGGCTCTAAGGACATACCACATAGCTCGGCTTAGGAACTTTCGATGCGGAGGAATGACAGTGATAGAATCATAGTTTTTTGTCCTAGAGCAGATGATGGTTGTCCCTTTTACATCAGTGCCTCAAAGATTGCACATGAGAAGACTTTTTGCATAAGGAAAATTCTAGGGGTTCACACTTGTATTGTCGATGGACAAGCACACAAAGGTAACTATTGATTGGCTAGCCAAACAGCTACGAGCGAGTCTGTTAGAATTGATCCAAACACAACTCGTTGACACACTCATTGACAATGCAAAGCGAAGTGGGGTGTACCAGTTCCCGGGAGCAAAGCTTACGAGCAAGAAAGAAGGCATTTGCTCGTTGTAATGGGTGACCGAAGGCACAATACACAAGGCCGAGGGACTATCTTCAAGTCGTCCTTGACACTAATCCCGGCAGCAGGTGTATTGTGACAACAAAGCATTTAGTGGAGCATCCTAGTACAAACCCAAGGTTTCATGGGTTATTTTACTGTCTGAATGCATCAAAGGAAGGCTTTCTTAATGGCTGCAGGCCATTCATAGGTAATTATTCCTGTAAATGCATTAGTTTTTTCCTAGCAGAAACTTTTCTTTGTTATCTTACCCACACAATGACACAGGGGTAGATGGATGCTTCATAAAATTGAGCACTGGCCAACAAATACTTGCTGCAACAGGTAGAGATGGGAATAATAACATTTTCCCTATTGCATTTGGTGTGGTGGACAAGGAAGACACTGCCAGTTGGTTATGGTTTCTGACTCAGCTTAGGTACTGTATTGGGGAGTCTGGAAAATTTGGAATGTACACAATTATTTCTGATAGGCAAAAGGTTAGTGCACTAACAATTATTTCTGTTATGGTTCATTTCTCTTTGCTTTAAAAGGAAACAAACAGTAACAATTGCTTTGTTCATGTTTGCAGGGACTTCTCAAAGCTGTATCACAAGTGTTCCCACATTCTCCTCATAGGTTCTGTTTAAGGCATATTTATGCCAACTTCCAATCTGCTGGATTCAGAGGGCCAGAACTGAAGAAGCACATGGATGCAGCTAGTTATTGTTACACAAAACCAGAATTTGACAGAGCAATGGATGCTATGAAGGCAGATTGTGAGGAGGCTTATAATTGGCTCATGCAGATTCCTGTAGAGACATGGGCCAGGCATGCTTTTGATACAAACTGCAAAACTGATCTTGTTGTGAACAATATTTCAGAAGTGTTCAACAAAATGATCCTGGGTGTGAGGACCAAGCCTATCAGAACAATGCTAGAAGGGCTAAGGAATAAAGTCATGGTAAAGAACAGTGGGACAAGAGAGAAGACAGAGAGAACCAGATGGGAGATCACTCCACACTATACTGAGAAGTTGGAAGAAGCAAAGAGGTGGTCAAGGGAATGCACTGCAAAGAATTGTGATGTTGACCTGTGGCAGGTTAGCAACAGCAAAAGAAATTGTGCAGTCAACCTAAAGAACCACACTTGCAGCTGTAGGAAATGGGATATCACTGGAGTACCTTGCAGTCATGCAGTTGCTGCAATTATGAAAGTGAGACAAGCATCCAGAGGACTATGTACATGAGTTCTTCAAGAAGCCACTCGTACAAAGAAGCCTACAAACATGTTGTGTACCCTCTCGCCTGGTCCAGATGATTGGAAAAAGACAGAGGCGATGACATAGACCCACCTGTTTTCAGAGAGAAGCCAGGAAGGAAACAAGTTAAAAGAAGAAAGGGACAATTTGAAGTTCCAGCACCAAGAGACACTTCTAGGATGGCCAGTATTACTTGCAGCAACTGCAAGGTTGTTGGCCATAGGTACACTAGTTGCCGAGCACCTCTCGAAGCCACAGACTGCAAGTTAGGAAGAATAAGCACCAGGTAAATAAAATTTTATGTTTAAGCCATGTACACTACTTGCTTGTCAACAATATTCACTTAATTTGAATGTTTATAGAGTACAAGGCAAAGTGATGAGGCACCTCCACCAGCACCTTCAGCAGCACCTGCACCTCCAACAGCAAGAGCAGCACCAGAAGCTCCAATAGGCAGAGCAACACCAGCAGCTCCAAGAGGCAGAGCAGCACCAGCAGCTCCAAGAGGCAGAGCAGCACCAGCAGCTCCAAGAGGCAGAGCAGCACCAGCAGCTCCAAGAGGCAGAGCAGCACCACCAGCTCCAAGATTTTCTGCACCAAGAACAAGCACTGCTCCTGCTCCTGATGTCCCAAGGAGGGTTAGTGGAAGGAAGAGACTTCTGACAGGTAGGATGAAGGGCTATCTGACTGCTGGGAAGTTTACATATCGCCGTGATCCACCCGCTCTCGCTCCCGATGCATAACACGATGTTTAAGCATGTTTAAGACTATGTTGTCAGTGCATTGGTCCAAACTATGATGTCATTTCAAATTTGAGACTATGTTGTACTGTATGGGTGAAACTATATATGTGTGCACCTGTTGTTTAAGCATGTTTCAGACTATGTTCTAAAATGATGGTCCAAACTATCTTGCTGATCATGTATGTTGTTTCAAAATGTTGCAATTGATGCTCATAAGATAAAGTTTCAGACTATGTTGGTAGTTGTTGTTGTTATTTACATAACCATAGAGCCTCTATATGGGCTAAAATAGTCGACAACTCTCGGAAAACCCTCGAGGGTTTTACATAACCATAGAGCCTCTATATGGGCTAAAATAGTCGACAACTCTCGGAAAACCCTCGAGGGTTTTACATAACCATAGAGCCTCTATATGGGCTAAAATAGTCGACAACTCTCGGAAAACCCTCGAGGCGTCTTAAAAGCACATACATGATCTATATGACCTAAAATAGTCGACAACTCTCGGAAAACCCTCGAGGCGTCTTAAAAGCACATACATGATCTATATGACCTAAAATAGTCGATAACCCTCGGAAAACCCTCGAGGCGTCTTAAAAGCACATACATGATCTATATGACCTAAAATAGTCGATAACCCTCGGAAAACCCTCGAGGCGTCTTAAAAGCACATACATGATCTATATGACCTAAAATAGTCGATAACCCTCGGAAAACCCTCGAGGCTTCTTAAAACCACATACATGATCTATATTAGCTAAAATAGTCGATAACCCTCGGAAAACCCTCGAGGCGTCTTAAAAGCACATACATGATCTATATGACCTAAAATAGTCCATAACCCTCGGAAAACCATCGAGGCGTCTTAAAACATCATACATGATCTATATTAGCTAAAATAGTCGATAACCCTCGGAAAACCCTCGAGGCTTCTTAAAACCACATACATGATCTATATGAGCTAAAATAGTGGATAACCCTCGAAAAACCATTGAGGCTTCTAAAATGTACAGTTAAACACACATAGAGTTATGAACCAACACAAGATTCAACATAACAACAGGGGTACATAGAGTTCAATGGAACAATACTAACTATTCATAATAGGGGTACATGGAGTTCAATACTACAGCACTAACAGTTCATAGGGCGACAAATACTTATGGGTACACAGTACTACATCACTGTCACATCTTACTGCTCACATATCTGCTTGATCTTCTCCAACTTGTCATTCCTAGCACTGCTCAACTTAAACAGATCAAACAGCTGATACTCTAGCTTCTTCTTCTCTTCCTTCAGCAACAAAGTTTCTTCCTCCATCAGCTTCATCTTTCTGTCATCAGCAAGCTTGCCCTCTTTCAGCTTAGCCACTTCATCATGGGCTTTCATCAGCTCATTTTCAAGTTTAGTCTTATTCTCCCTCAACTTTTCCTCATCGCTACCATTCATTATCTTGTCATAGTTTGCCCGCATAACCCGCCTCTCAGTATCATTCATAAACTTGGAAACATCAGCCATCAGTCTGGAATACTTCTTCTCCACCTTTATCCTCTCTTCATTCAAATCTTTCACAATCTTGCCATTCTCAATCTTCTCATCCGAAGTGCATTATGCATGTCATGGTACATTCCCCACAACTTCAAGCAATGTGTTCTTCATTGGTTGTGGCCACTCATCATCAAGCCAAGAGTGGAAGCCACAATTCTCAATGTACTCGCATCTTAAAATTATTTATTTCATCAGTAATACATAGCAGACATGGAATTATTCACACAAATGGACTTATTCAGAGTTAATGCTTGTTATTTCAATTATTCATAGGCACTGGAGTGCATTTATTCATAGAAATGCAACTATTTATTTCTTTGCTACTACATACCATACATGCAATTATTCACACAAATGGACAATTAGTACTGCATAGCTACATCTAATTAACATGGCTTGCCATTCTTCTGTGAGCAACATTGCTTCTCTGGCTCTGGGTCATTGTATCGATCAACTCATTGCCAAATTAGAAACAGAGCTACTGCTACAGAGCTACTTCTAGAGAGTTTGAAGTCTGAGCAACATACCCCTTCCACAGAACACATGTAGAAGCGACGGCCGCTGTTCGTTCCTTCAAAAGCGACACGCTTCACCGGCTCCTTCTGGTGGAGGCGGCACACCTCCGGGCAACCTGCCGCCAAACCCGTGAAACTTGGTTCATCCCAGCTGTCTGGGCAGTAGTCCATAGGTGCGAAGTCCTAATTACAAACAAAACCTTGTCAATTCCACCAAATCGACCAGAAAAGGAGAGAAAATTGACAAAAATCAAAATTCCCAAATCTGCCCAAACCCTAACCCTAGATGGAGAGGAAAGAGCTACTTACCCCGGGCCAGGAAAGAGCCGTGCTCGACGACTCGCCATCGTTCCAACTGGGCATTGACGGCCGGCGGGCAAAACACAGGCGGCGGCGGCAAGAATTGCGGCGGCGGCGGGAGAGGAGAGTCAGGGAGAGAGTGACGGGAGGGAAGTGACGAGCGGCGGCTCGTAACGTTTCTTTAACACTGGGCGCGCGGAGGGGCCCACGTCCGACCGGCGACGGCCGTTTTCTCCTCCCGTCAAATATTTGGACACGTCAGCACAGTGGGTGGGGTCAGATGGTCAGATTCAGTGTCAATTCGCTGCAAACTCGTCATTTGGGTGTTCGGCAAAAAACCAACTCAAATGTGGTGGTTTTCTGTCCCGCAAACCAAAAGTGGTGGTCTTTCGTAAATTTGGCCACCAATGTGGTGGTTTTATGCTATTCACTCGTTAATTTTACGTGCGTTATATATTCGGAACAACGCTAGCTCGGGCTAGATGAAATGAACCCATGTAGTTACATTGTTATTGCTACAGTATGACATTCTTGATCAATAATGTCTCCCGGTCGAGAGTAGATATCAATTCAACCCTTTTGAATTCAATGCCGAAGTAGCTATCACTACAAGCTAGAATTTCCCCCGGAAATAAAACGATTAATTCAGAGTCCTGCCTAATAACACCTAACCAGCATCCGTCAAACAGTGGGTAAACAAGTCTATCAAGCCCTGACCAATACCGTTGAACCAAGGAAACTAACTAACCCTACCATGCATGGGGTAGGGCAGCTTATTCCTCCATGTAATTACCAGTGAATTTACATGTCACCTAGCCTACCATCACTACACCGAGATCAATCAAGATGATTAACACGTCGGTCCAGTAGAACCGACCAAGGTGTGTTGTGAACCGTAAAACATCTTAATTACCAATTGATTAAGCGTAGAAAGAGCAACGGGGAAAGAGGTCAGACAAGAGGGGAAAATAAAGAAGACACTGATAGAGTGAGAGAAGGGCGTCCGGACGAGTAAACGACATCGAGGTGACACTGCAGAGTGTAAATACAGGATACGTCGCGCTGCACGTACACTACGTAGCTACGCTGGAACTGTAAGGATCACACAAAATGGCAGCTGACCTCGTCAGGAAACATTTCTGATATCGACTGAACAATATCGGGTGGTGTTGTGATATTTGTCACTGTCAGATAACTTAGTTACCCTGATCTTCAGGGCTGCTAGTTGCAGGCCAGACGGTGCCGGCCTGGCAAAGACCCGCTACTGAAAGACCAGGTAGGTAGTCCAGCCTCACCTGATCCAGAACTATCATTCTACTTATTATCAGTTGTTGTTGTTCCTGCTGCTACTACTTCGTTCTAACCAGGTCAACTCCAGCTAGAACGATACATTTTAGGCAGGCAATGATGCAGAGTATCTCAGAACCGTATCGATCGTAGTATAGAACACAGCAGAGAATGGATGCTACTACCTAGTCCACATTGACGTCAGCTGCTAATTGGAACAAACCAGTGTCGATCATGGTCGAAAAGAAATTAGGCCAGCCGGATCCGTGGAAGCTGCAAAATTCAGGAGTGCCGTGTAAGCCATTTCATGTGCTCTCATCAGTATCACTGCTGCTGGTAGTCTTAGTGGAGTTGTACGGACAAAATGGAGTACTCTTATGCATGATTAACTAGTGCTACTTCATTGGTTATAGTACTGGAAGGATCGGATGGGTACGTCAGACTTCAGAGATATTCAGGAGATCAGTCGACGCATGCCAATATCCAAGGTTGGTATCGCTAGAAAACAGAGGAGTTAGCTTGCTAGGCCATGCAGGCTTGCTAGCCGTGATTAAGCTGTCATGGATCCATACTAAAAGGGGCTAATCATTCTCCTAGCGATGTACATCTTTAACTGATTGATAATGTGAGCACGAGTGCAGGATCGATGTATAAGTGACAGGCGACTTCTCCTTTTGTCGGTGGGTCGACGGGGCATATGAAATCATGTATACTTTGGCACGCAAGCGTGCACACCACCGCCCGTCACTCGAGTTTCAGCGAGATGGAAAGCGATAGAAGTACATACAGACGTACTACCTCACGCAATATTTTTGATCAATCAACAAAAAATTTGAAACAGCGCCCAGATGTTCCTGGAATATTAGAATTCCAGAATATTTTGATCACCTCCATCCCAAAGGTTAAGGCCGATATTTTTTTCAGAAAGTCAAACTATGTCAAGTTTGATTAATTTTTTATCAAAAAATTTTAATATGAAAAGTACAAAATCAATATCATTAGATAGATAATGAAATATATTTTTATATGGTATTTACAAAATATATTTGTTCATGGATTTTTCTAAAAGTTTAGTCAAACTTTACTTCGTTTGACTTAAAAAAAAAACCTTAAGCTTTAGGATGGAGATAGTATATAATATATGCTGGCAAGTAGCTGACGGCAGCTTTTGAACGTGCACTACGGGAAAGCATGGCTTTGCCGTGAGCCACTTTGCACGGCAAAGACGTCTGTATGCACGGCAACGGCTTTGCCGTGCGTGCACTCACGGCAAAGAGTGCACGGCAAAGTGTTCGACGGCAAAGCCGTCTTTGCCGTGCGCATGCACAATCTGCACGGCAAAGATCGCTGCCGTGCGTGACCAACGCTGCCGTGCGTGAGCATCTCTGCCGTGCGTGACCAACGCTGCCGTGCGTGAGCATCTCTGCCGTGTGATGACCCACAAGTATAGGGGATCGCAACAGTCTTCGAGGGAAGTATTACCCAATTTATTGATTCGACACAAGGGGAGACAAAGAATACTTGTAAGCCTTAACAGCGGAGTTGTCAATTCAGCTGCACCTGGAA
>NC_061510.1:90859997-90959655 GCF_022539505.1 Lolium rigidum
GTTGTGATGGTGGATGAAGTGATGAGCGCTTATGAGGGGTTGGTGCTTGAGCACCCTGCGGGTGAAGATGGGGAAATCAAAGAACCGGGAGAAGCCCGTAGAACCACCGTGCAATGGCGGAAGGAGAACATTGTGTTTCCAGGTGAGAAGCCAACAAGCATGCCACCTCCGCCTCCTCCGCCACACGAGTCTCCTCCGCGTGATGATTCTCCTGTGCGCGATGATGATTCCCCTATCCATGACCGGTCTGCTCCGCGTGAAAATACTCCGCCGCCTCCTCCTCCTCCTCGTCGGGAGACTCCGCCGCCTCCACTTAAGCAAAGAGGAAGCTGTCCGCGGCACCTCCTACAGCTCCGAAGAGATCATCAACTCCAATGAGGGCACGAGACTCCGGAGTTGTTACCACATGAGCGGACTGAAGAGCAAAAGGCGTTTCTTGCGCCGAAGAAGGTGTTTATTCGACCGCGAACGGTGAAGCACTTTGCCGAGACGAGAATGAAGAGACCTGAGCTGAGAGCTGATTATGACCGCTCTCTTGGACGAGTCCTCTAGAGCGAGCAAAGAAGCAAAAAAAGTCGCCCGAGCTTGGACAACGGGACATTCGGGCCGTACCCCACTTCATCGTGGAGCCATATCATGATCCGGAGACGGCATCGATGATCGAACGGGCGGCTAGAGCTCGGGGAGCATCGGTTGAGTACGAAGATTACTATCCAACGGCTCAAGTGGTAAACACGTATAGATACGGAAAAGATCTCGTCAAACCCGGCGAGCTCGCGCGTCTAGGGACTCGGATGCGAAGGTTGCATGACTCGGTACCTGAAAGCCTCGTCGAAGAAGTGAAACCTACCTCACGGTGTATCTTAGAGATGAGCATTACTTCCGGGGGAAGACGAGATAAACCTTGAGTTATGCAAAGCTGTTTCAGTTATTCAATCAAGACGCCCTCGACAAAGCTGTCATCGGCTTGCTACTGCTCGTAAGTGATTTATTTGTGTAATTAAGTTTGTAGCTCATTCATTTGCACTAACAATTATCCTCATTATATTCTTTGTGTACGCTATACATTTAATTATGCAGAATGAAGAAGCTGGAATACAAAAGAGGCAAGCTCCTACCGGCTGGGGTTCATAGACCCAAACACGAGTTCATGAAGTTACGGTTCGAGACTTCGCCAAGGACACGAGAGGACAACATCGTAATGTTTTTAGAGAAGCAAGCAGACAAAGAGGATATATTCTTTCCCTACAACTTCAAGTGAGTGTTATATATAACATACATTATGCTTGTGCATCTTCCACTTTATTCTCGTAATCATTGAGCTATGCTTGTGCAGTTTCCATTTTATTCTCCTAATCATTGATCTTCACCTTGGAGTCGTAAACGTCATGGACTCGAAACGTACAGAATATGCGGAATGGGCGGACATGGCTGCCATCCTCCGAGAGGTAGTTTCAATCAATTTCGTATTGGCATCTTCATCTGCTCTAATTCGAAGATATCATCAACTAATCAATTACTCATTTACTCATTATTTTTTGCCGGGCAGGGCTTGGAAACGGTTCATCAATACTTGTTCCGGGTGAATGGTGGAAACCGGAGCTTACATTTAGAGATTACCCTGTAAGTAGTACTATATATATAGCTATGTCCGTGAAACTTTATATATGATATTTACTTTCAATACGATGCTTGATTATTAGTTTGATCGAACTATTTTTTCGTAAAGTGTATGAGGCAGGAACAAGGGAATAACTTATGTGGATACTACGTACTGCACCTTCATGCGTGACATGGCCTGTCCCAAGGGTGGGGATCCCCAAATACACCACACTCGTGTACGATAACAAATTTTCACAATTAATCTTAATTAGTACCATCTATTGTATTGAGTTCCATTCATATATTGATCTCCTTTTTTAAATATAGATGACACGCCTGCGGGACACTCTCATAACAGCGGATCAAATAAAAGCAATTCAAGAGGAAATCGCGGGATTCTTTATTACCGAGGTCCTTACCCCAGGTGGAGAGCACTATCGGAAGATCGTGACGGCGGAGGATATTCGTTCAGGAAAAGTTGTATTGTAAATATGCATGCATTACGTGTACCGTGTTGACTATGTCGTCTACTGTTGACGATGTCTATATATATTCATGACGATTTTTTGTGGTTTCTTGAATGATATAGATATGCATTGCTGAAACTCTGCCGCGGCAAGGGAAGCAGATCTGTTTCTCTGCCGCGGCAGAAACGCTGGTACAGCCCAAATCTGTGCCGCGGCGGAGAAATAGCAATTCTCCGCCGCGGCAGAGAACTATAGGCCCGGTTCGTACCACGAACCGGGACCAAAGCCCTTCCAGCGGGAGCTCCCTGGTCGCACCACGTGTTGGAGGCCTTTAGGCCCGGTTTATCTTTGAACCGGGACTAAAGGGTACCCCCTTTAGTCCCGCCTAGTTGGTCCCGGTTCGGGAACCGGGTCTAAAGGCCCAAATGGACCGGGCCTATTGCCCCGTTTTCCACTAGTGAACATGTACTATTAGCCACTGATTTTATACATGCAAATACATATAATATAGTTACTTTACCCTACAATACATGACTAATGATCTATGCTCGGTGACTTAAAACTACAGTTAAATTGTGTAGCCACAACTTTAAGTTACAACTGTTCAAATATAATCATATTATGGACTCATGCTGCATAACTAAGCTGAAATCAGAAAGTGATGATGACCAGCTCTGTCTCTTAGAATTTAGAGGACGTGCCTATTCTGGCTTCCCGTACATATTATCAACTTTGGATTTCTTTTATTTTTGTTACCGATCAGTTTTCACTCAGCTTCATATACGACCAGCACGGGCCACGTTCTGCCGTGTTATGTAATTATATAACATCTATTTAACCCTACGTGTAACATTATTAATTAGATAGATTATACGCTAAATCGCACTACATATTTTAGGGTATAGTATTTAGCAAATTCACTGAAAAATTGTACAAATGGACAAAAGTTACGGGGATTCAAACAATTAATTTCAATTTAAATAAATTTTTACAAAAATTTCAAATTTATTCGACAAATCTTGGGCAGTTTCTTAGCATTTATTTTAGTAAAGCGTATTTACCAGTGCCGTTAACGCAAGTTAGACCAGGATTAGTGTGGTCATCTTATACTTGTATGTAGGATGTCTGTGACACATGGGCCACCGGCATGGCGAGATGGCTCTCTATTTTTCACTCATATTTCACCGTGTATTGTTGGTGCATCCGGATGAGGGACGTTTTCTCGGACGATATTTTGAATTTTTGCCAAAACCGTTTTTATCGGTAACCACCAGAAAACTGCAATACCGGACAAAAGTTATCGGTATTCAAACAATTAGATCAAATTTCAAATAATTTTGAACAAATTCAAAAATTTATTTGACAAATCTCGAACCGTATATTACTGTTTTTACCGACGTCCACCGGTATTTTTTTCGTGGCAAGAAGAAAAAACATACCCTGAAATATCTTAACATGCACATATTCTATGATTTGCCATCATGGTATACGCACCAGATAGCCTTGCCTTTCATAGACAGGCAACTTTGGGCTAGCGTATGCAGGAGTTTTTTTTAACGGCCACATCAAGAGTTCTACTAACGTACGGGAGGATCCATCAAATCAAACCGTTTTTGGAGTTTCCATTTATCTTGACTTCATGTATGCCTATCGTTAATTTTTGGTTCCTTTTTTTTGTTACCAAATAGTTTTTTTGTTAGCTTCATGTATGACCAGCCTGGTTGCATGACCTGTCACGTTTGCCTATGTTACGTAATTACGTAACTTCTATTTAATCCTAGCCGTGAATTATTAATCTAACTGACTAAATAATTTAGATGATGTGGATTAACTTGGTGCCTCGAAAAACACCCTTATTTTGCTTTTAGTATATAATAGATAGATTACTAATGAACTCCCACTTAATACACAACATCCCTCATAGTTGTTAAGTGGTACACGATCCAAATCCACTACACCAAAACCGATCATCACGTGAGATGATGTAGCTTCAATGGTGAACATCAACATGTTGATCATATCATCCATATGACTCGTGTTCAACCTTTCGGTTTCCGTTGTCCCGAGGCCATGTCTATACATGCTAGGCTCTTCAAGCAAACCCAAGTATTCCGCGTGTGCAACATGGCTTACACCCGTTGTATGTGAATCGTTGAATCTATCACATCCGATCATCACGAGATGCTTCGAAACGACGAACTGTTACAACGGTGCATACGAGGGGAGAACACTTTATTATCTTGATATTAATGTGAGGGATCATCTTATAATGCTACCATCGTGATCTAAGCAAAATAAGATGCATAAAGGATTAACATCACATGCAGTTCATATGTGATATGATATGGCCCTTTTGTCTTTGCGCCTTTGATCTTCATCTCCAAAGCACGGACATGATCTCCATCATCTTCGGGCATGATCTCCATCATCGTCGGCGTAGCGTCAAGGTCCATGGCGCCGTCCTCATGGTTGTTCACCTCATGTAGCAACTATTACAACTAATTTGAAAAACCTCTCAACATGAAATATAAAGACAACCATAAGGCTCCTGCCGGTTGCCACAATACAATAATGATCATCTCATACATATTCATCATCACATTATGGCCATATCACATCACCAAACCCTGCAAAAACAAGTTAGACGTCTCTAATTTGGTTTGCATATTTTACGTGGTTTAGGGTTTTCGAGAGAGATCTAATCTACCTACGAACATGAACCACAACGTTGATACTAATGTTTTCAATAGAAGAGTAAATTGAATCTTCACTATAGTAGGAGAGACAGACACCCGCAAAGCCTCTTATGCAATACAAGTTGCATGTCGAACGAGGAACAAGTCTCATGAACGCGGTCATGTAAAGTTAGTCCGGGCCGCTTCATCCCACTATGCCACAAAGATGCAAAGTACTCAAACTAAAGATAACAAGAGCATCAACGCCCACAAAACCATTGTGTTCTACTCGTGCAACCATCTAAGCATAGACACGGCTCTGATACCACTGTAGGATAACGTTGCATAGAAAACAAAAAAATTCCTACCGCGAACACGCAATCCAAGCCAAGATGCAATCTAGAAGACGGTAGCAACGAGGGGATATCGAGTCTCACCCTTGAAGAGATTCCAAAGCCTACAAGATGAGGCTCTTGTTGCTGCGGTAGACGTTCACTTGCCGCTTGCAAAAGCGCGTAGAAGATCTTGATCACGATCGTTTCCGGCGCCACGAACGGGCAGCACCTCCGTACTCGGTCACACGTTCGGTTGTTGATGAAGACGACGTCCACTTCCCCGTTCCAGCGGGCAGCGGAAGTAGTAGCTCCTCTTGAATCCGACAGCACGATGGCGTGGTGTCGGTGGTGGTGGAGAAATCCGGCGGACCTTCGCTTAAGCGTGCGGGATGTGGTGGTGGAGAGATACCGCTAGGGTTTGGGGAGAGAGGGGGAGGCTAGGGCGCCGGCCAAGGGCAGCCCTAGGTGGTGCGGCCAAGAGTGGGCAGCCCCCTCCCTCTCCTCCTCATTATATAGGTGGTAATCCCCAAGTGTTGGTATCCAAGTCTTCGAATAAGACCCCAACAATGAAAACTCCCATATGTAGGGAAACCTACCCAAGGTGGGAATCCCACTTGGGGTGGGATTCCCCCCTTCCATGAGGGGGTTGGCCGGCCACCCTAGGGGAGTCCACCTTGGACTCCTCCCCTTTAGGGTTGGCTGGCCATGCAAGGTGGAGTCCCTCCGGGACTCTACTTTCCATGGTGATTTCTTCCGGACTTTTCTAGAACCTTCTAGAACCTGCCATGAATGCACCGGATCATTTCCAAACTTGGAATATGACTTCCTATATATGAATCTTATTCTCCGGACCATTCCGGAACTCCTCGTGATGTCCGGGATCTCATCCGGGACTCCGAACAAATATTCGAACTCCATTCCATATTCAAGTTCTACCATTTCAACATCCAACTTTAAGTGTGTCACCCTACGGTTCGTGAACTATGCGGACATGGTTGAGTACTCACTCCGACCAATAACCAATAGCGGGATCTGGAGATCCATAATGGCTCCCACATATTCAACGATGAATTCGGTGATCGAATGAACCATTCACATACGATACCAATTCCCTTTGTCACGCGATATTTTTACTTGTCCGAGGTTTGATCATCGGTATCACTCTATACCTTGTTCAACCTCGTCTCCTGACAAGTACTCTTTACTCGTACCATGGTATGTGGTCTCTTATGAACTTATTCATATGCTTGCAAGACATTAGACGACATTCCACCGAGAGGGCCCAGAGTATATCTATCCGTCATCGGGATGGACAAATCCCACTCTGTTGATCCATATGCCTCAACTCATACTTTCCGGATACTTAATCCCACCTTTATAACCACCCATTTACGCAAGTGGCGTTTGATGTAATCAAAGTACCTTTCCGGTATAAGTGATTTACATGATCTCATGGTCATAAGGACTAGGTAACTATGTATCGAAAGCTTATAGCAAATAACTTAATGACGAGATCTTATGCTACGCTTAATTGGGTGTGTCCTTTACATCATTCATATAATGATATAACCTTGTTATTAATAACATCCAATGTTCATGATTATGAAACTAATCATCCATTAATCAACAAGCTTGTTATTAATAACATCCAACACCGTCGGATCTCCGGCCGCCGCCGCTCGAGTTAGAGTTGGAGGTGCTGGATTGTGGATTGGGTGGGAGAGAGGGAGGGAGATGGAGGGTTCGGGTGGGTTGGACAAGGGAGAGAGAAACTGGATCGGGTGTGTGTGCGCCGGGTGGTTCGAGAGGATTCTCGTGGGGAGGTGCGTGTGCGTGGTGGCCTGGTGCGTGTCGGGACGTGGTGAGGGAGGCATGCGGCGCGGTGGCGCACCAAGTATAAT
Source organism: Lolium rigidum (assembly GCF_022539505.1). NCBI lineage: Eukaryota > Viridiplantae > Streptophyta > Magnoliopsida > Poales > Poaceae > Lolium > Lolium rigidum. The sequence goes on from NC_061510.1 coordinate 90,866,978, forward strand.
GTGCCATTGCTACTTGCAGCACAGTGGCGCACCCCTTAGTAGTGCGCCATTGCTACTTGAGATAGCAATGGCGCACCTCTAAGGGGTGCGCCATCGCTAAATTTGAGGAGGGGTGGGATCCGGCTGACCTTTAGTTGTGGCGCACTAGAAAAGCAGTGCGCCACTGCTATCTTTCTATCAGTGGCCCACCGTTTTGTGGTGCGCCACTGCTAAGTAGTAGTGGCGCACGACCATCATGGTGCGCCACTGATGTCAACCTTACGGCTAGGCCTTTTCCTAGTAGTGGTGGACTCCGACGAAAACGGCCAGAAATGCTCGAAATCACGAGTTTTAATGATGCCGCTAGAGTCGTGTACCGGGGGTCACAAGGCATCGAAATCATCCCGGGACCCGAAAATCATGGACTCTAGCTCACGAAAACGGCCAGAAATGCTCGAAATCACGAGTTTTGACGATGCCGCTAGAGTACTGTACCGGGGGTCACGGGGCATCGAAATCCTCGTGGGAACCGAAAACGTGGACTATATCCCACGAAAACGGCTAGAAGTGCTCGAAATCACGAGTTTTGACGATGCCGGTATAGTCATGTACCGGGGGTCACAGGGCATCGGAATCCTCCCGGGACCCGAAAACGTGGACCATAGCCCACGAAGACGGCCAAAAATGCTCGAAATCACGAGTTTTGACAATGCTGCTAGAGTCGTGTACCAGGGGTCGCGGGGCATCAAAATCCTCGCGGGACCAGAAAACATGGACTATAGCCCACGAAAACAGCCAGAAATGCTCGAAATCGCGAGTTTTGATGATGCCGCTAGAGTCATGTACCGTGGGTCACGGGGCATCGAAATCCTCCTCGGAACCGAAAACGTGGACTATAGCCCACAAAAACAGCCAGAAATGCTTCAAATAACGAGTTTTAATGATGCCACTAGAGTCGTGTACCGGGGGTCACAGGGCATCGAAATCATCCCGGGACCCGAAAATCGTGAACTATAGCTCACGAAAACGGCCAGAAATGCTCGAAATCACGAGTTTTGACGATGCCGCTAGAGTACTTGTACCGGGGGTCACGGGGCATCGAAATCCTCGTGGGAACCAAAAACGTGGACTATAGCCCACGAAAACGGCTAGAAATGCTCGAAATCACGAGTTTTGACGATGCCGGTAGAGTCGTGTACCGTGGGTCACGGGGCATCGAAATCCTCCCGGGACCCGAAAACGTAGACCATAGCCCAAGAAAACGGCCATAAATGCTTGAAATCACGAGTTTTAATGATGCCGCTAGAGTCGTGTACCGGGGGTCACAGGGCATCGAAACCATCCCGGGACCCGAAAATCGTGGACTATAACCCACGAAAACGGCAAGAAATGCTCGAAATCACGAGTTTTGACGATGCCGCTAGAGTCATGTACCGGGGGTCACGGGGCATCGAAATCCTCCCGGGACCCGAAAACCGTGGACTATAACCCACGAAAACGGCCAGAAATGCTCGAAATCACGAGTTTTGACAATGCCGCTAGAGTCGTGTACCAGGGGTCGCGGGGCATCAAAATCCTCCCGGGACCAGAAAACATGGACTATAGCCCACGAAAACAGCCAGAAACGTGTACCGTGGGTCACGAGGCATCGAAATCCTCCTGGGTCCCGAAACCGTGGACTATAGCCCACGAAAACGGCCAGAAATGCTTGAAATAACGAGTTTTAATGATGTCGCTAGAGTCGTGCACCGAGGGTCACAGGGCATCGAAATCCTCCCGGGACCCGAAACCGTGGACTCCGACGAAAACGGCCAGAAATGCTCGAAATCACGAGTTTTAATGATGCCGCTAGAGTCGTGTACCGGGGGTCACAGGGCATCGAAATCATCCCGGGACCCAAAAATCGTGGACTATACCTCACGAAAACGGCCAGAAATGCTCGAAATCACGAGTTTTGACGATGCCGCTAGAGTTCTGTACCGGGGGTCACGGGGCATCGAAATCCTCGTGGGAACTGAAAACGTGGACTATAGCCCACGAAAACGGCTAGAAGTGCTCGAAATCACGAGTTTTGACGATGCCGCTAGAGTCATGTACCGGGGGTCACGGGGCATCGAAATCCTCTCGGGCCCCGAAAACCGTGGACTATAACCCACAAAAACGGCCAGAAATGCTCGAAATCCGCCCGGGACCCGAAAACCGTGGACTATAACCCACGAAAACGGCCAGAAATGCTCGAATTCACGAGTTTTGACAATGCCGCTAGAGTCGTGTACCGTGGGTCACGGGGCATCGAAATCCTCCCGGGACCTGAAAACGTGGACCATAGCCCACGAAAACGGCCATAAATGCTTGAAATCACAAGTTTTAATGATGCCGTTAGAGTCGTGTACCGGGGGTCACAGGGCATCAAAATCATCCCGGGACCCGAAAATCGTGGACTATAGCTCACGAAAACGGCCAGAAATGCTCGAAATCACGAGTTTTGACGATGCCGCTAGAGTACTGTACCGGGGGTCACGGGGCATCGAAATCCTCGTGGGAACCGAAAACATGGACTATAGCCCACGAAAACGGCTAGAAGTGCTCGAAATCACGAGTTTTGTCGATGCCGCTAGAGTCATGTACCGGGGGTCACGGGGCATCGAAATCCTCTCGGGACCCGAAAATCGTGGACTATAACCCACGAAAACAGCCAGAAATGCTCAAAATCACGAGTTTTGACAATGCCGCTAGAGTCGTGTACAATGGGTCGCGGGGCATCAAAATCCTCCCGGGACCAGAAAACATGGACTATAGCCCACGAAAACAGCCAGAAATGCACGAAATCGCGAGTTTTGACGATGCCGCCAGAGTCGTGTACCGTGGGTCACGGGGCATCGAAATCCTCCTGGGACCCGAAACCATGGACTATAGCCCACGAAAACGGCCAGAAATGCTCGAAATCACGAGTTTTGACGATGCCGCCAGAGTCGTGTACCGTGGGTCACAGGGCATCGAAATCCTCCCGGGACCCGAAACCGTGGACTATAGCCCACGAAAACAGCCAGAAATGCTTGAAATAACGAGTTTTAATGATGCCGCTAGAGTCGTGTATCGGGGGTCACAGGGCATCGAAATCCTCCCGGGACCCGAAACCGTGGACTCCGACGAAAACGGCCAGAAATGCTCGAAATCACGAGTTTTGACGATGCCGGTAGAGTCGTGTACCGTGGGTCACGGGGCATCGAAATCCTCCCGGGACCCGAAAACGTGGACCATAGCCCACGAAAACGGCCATAAATGCTTGAAATCACGAGTTTTAATGATGCTGCTAGAGTCGTGTACCGGGGGTCACAGGGCATCAAAATCATCCCGGGACCCGAAAATCGTGCACTATAGCTCATGAAAACGGCCAGAAATGCTCGAAATCACGAGTTTTGACGATGCCGCTAGAGTACTTTACCGGGGGTCACGGGGCATCGAAATCCTCGTGGGAACAGAAAACATGGACTATAGCCCACGAAAACGGCCAGAAATTCTCGAAATCACGAGTTTTGACAATGCCCTAGAGTCGTGTACCGGGGGTCGCGGGGCATCAAAATCCTCCCGGGACCAGAAAACATGGACTATAGCCCACGAAAACAGCCAGAAATGCTCGAAATCGCGAGTTTTGACAATGCCCTAGAGTCGTGTACCAGGGGTCGCGGGGCATCAAAATCCTCCCGGGACCAGAAAACATGGACTATAGCCCACGAAAACAGCCAGAAATGCTCGAAATCGCGAGTTTTGACGATGCCGCCAGAGTCATGTACCGTGGGTCACGGGGCATCGAAATCCTCCTGGGACCCGAAACTGTGGACTATAGCCCACGAAAACGGCCAGAAATGCTTGAAATAACGAGTTTTAATGATGCCGCTAGAGTCGTGTATCGGGGGTCACAGGGCATCGAAATCCTCCCGGGACCCGAAACCGTGGACTCCGACGAAAACAGCCAGAAATGCTCGAAATCACGAGTTTTGACAATGCCGGTAGAGTCGTGTACCGTGGGTCACGGGGCATCGAAATCCTCCCGGGACCCGAAAACGTGGACCATAGCCCACGAAAACGGCCATAAATGCTTGAAATCAAGAGTTTTAATGATGCCGCTAGAGTCGTGTACCGGGGGTCACACGGCATCAAAATCATCCCGGGACCCGAAAATCGTGGACTATAGCTCACGAAAACGGCCAGAAATGCTCGAAATCACGAGTTTTGACGATGCCGCTAGAGTACTGTACCGGGGGTCACGGGGCATCGAAATCCTCGTGGGAACCGAAAACGTGGACTATAGCCCACGAAAACGGCTAGAAGTGCTCGAAATCACGAGTTTTGACGATGCCGCTAGAGTCATGTACCGGGGGTCACGGGGCATCGAAATCCTCTCGGGACTCGAAAACCGTGGACTATAACCCACGAAAACGGCCAGAAATGCTCGAAATCACGAGTTTTGAAAATGCCGCTAGAGTCGTGTACCGGGGGTCGCTGGGCATCAAAATCCTCCCGGGACCGGAAAACATGGACTATAGCCCACGAAAACAGCCAGAAATGCTCGAAATCGCGAGTTTTGACGATGCCGCCAGAGTCGTGTACCGTGGGTCACGGGGCATCGAAATCCTCCTGGGACCCGAAACCGTGGACTATAGCCCACGAAAACAGCCATAAATGCTTGAAATAACGAGTTTTAATGATGCCGCTAGAGTCGTGTATCGGGGGTCACAGGGCATCGAAATCCTCCGGGGACCCGAAACCGTGGACTCCGACGAAAACAGCCAGAAATGCTCGAAATCACGAGTTTTGACAATGCCGGTAGAGTCGTGTACCGTGGGTCACGGGGCATCGAAATCCTCCCGGGACCCGAAAACGTGGACCATAGCCCACGAAAACGGCCATAAATGCTTGAAATCACGAGTTTTAATGATGCCGCTAGAGTCGTGTACCGGGGGTCACATGGCATCAAAATCCTCCCGGGACCCGAAAACGTGGACCATAGCCCACGAAAACGGCCAGAAATGCTCGAAATCACGAGTTTTGACGATGCCGCTAGAGTACTGTACCGGGGGTCACGGGGCATCGAAATCCTCGTGGGAACCGAAAACATGGACTATAGCCCACGAAAACGGCCAGAAATGCTCGAAATCACGAGTTTTGACGATGCCGCTAGAGTACTGTACCGGGGGTCACGGGGCATCGAAATCCTCTCGGGACCCGAAAACCGTGGACTATAACCCACGAAAACGGCCAGAAATGCTCGAAATCACGAGTTTTGACAATGCCGCTAGAGTCGTGTACCGGGGGTCGCGGGGCATCAAAATCCTCCCGGGACCAGAAAACATGGACTATAGCCCACGAAAACAGCCAGAAATGCTCGAAATCGCGAGTTTTGACGATGCCGCCAGAGTCGTGTACCGTGGGTCACGGGGCATAGAAATCCTCCCGGGACCCGAAACCGTGGACTATAGCCCACGAAAACGGCCAGAAATGCTCGAAATCACGAGTTTTGACGATGCCGCTAGAGTACTGTACCGGGGGTCACGGGGCATCGAAATCCTCGTGGGAACCGAAAACGTGGACTATAGCCCACGAAAACGGCTAGAAGTGCTCGAAATCACGAGTTTTGACGATGCCGCTCGAGTCATGTACCGGGGGTCACGGGGCATCGAAATCCTTTCGGGACCCGAAAACCGTGGACTATAACCCACGAAAACGGCCAGAAATGCTCGAAATCACGAGTTTTGACAATGCCGCTAGAGTCGTGTACCGGGGGTCGCGGGGCATCAAAATCCTCCCGGGACCCAGAAAACATGGACTATAGCCCACGAAAACAGCCGGAAATGCTCGAAATCGCGAGTTTTGACGATGCCGCCAGAGTCGTGTACCGTGGGTCACGGGGCATCGAAATCCTCCTGGGACCCGAAACCGTGGACTATAGCCCACGAAAACAGCCATAAATGCTTGAAATAACGAGTTTTAATGATGCCGCTAGAGTCGTGTACCGGGGGTAACAGGGCATCGAAATCCTCCCGGGACCCGAAACCGTGGACTCCGACGAAAACGGCCAGAAATGCTCGAAATCACGAGTTTTGACGATGCCGGTAGAGTCGTGTACCGTGGGTCACGGGTCATCGAAATCCTCCCGGGACCCGAAAACGTGGACCATAGCCCACGAAAACGGCCATAAATGCTTGAAATCACGAGTTTTAATGATGCCGCTAGAGTCGTGTACCGGGGGTCACAGGGCATCGAAATCCTCCCGGGACCCGAAACCGTGGACTCCGACGAAAACGGCCAGAAATGCTCGAAATCACGAGTTTTAATGATGCCGCTAGAGTCGTGTACCGGGGGTCACAGGGCATCGAAATCATCCCGGAAAATCGTGGACTATAGCCCACGAAAACGGCCAGAAATGCTCGAAATCACGAGTTTTAACGATGCCGCTAGAGTACTGTACCGGGGGTCACGGGGCATCGAAATCCTCGTGGGAATCGAAAACATGGACTATAGCCCACGAAAACGGCTAGAAATGCTCGAAATCACGAGTTTTGACGATGCCCCTAGAGTCATGTACCGGGGGTCACGGTGACGAGGGATCACCTCGGCAATGCCTACGTATTGTAGACTAGGGTTTCGGGAGAGAGCGACGATGGAGATTCCGGGAGCGAGATTAGGCACACGACGTACCCAGCTTCGGGTCCCCTCGGTGGAGGATCCCTACGTGCTGCTAGCAATCCACTATATGATCATATGTATGTTTACAGGGTGCCGCCGTAGGCGGAGATGTGTTGTCTATATTCTGTCTATCTGCTGTCCTCCCTCTATCGGGTGCCCTGGCTAGCTTTATATATGCAACCAGCCTAGGGTTTTACAAGAATCCTAGTTGACTACTTCTTCGGGTTGCCTTGTTGGGCCTTCTCCATATTGGGCCGAGCCGATCCAGGTATACCAATAATGGGTACCCGAAGGGTATGCCCATGTCAGTAGCCCCCGAGTGTCTAGGGAAGTCGAAGACTTGCGTAGAGACTCCAAGCATAATCATCTCCGAAGTCGAAGAAAATACAAGGCGAGGTCCATGTCGTAGATCATGTGTAGCGTAAATGATGTCGACGATTCTTGAAACTATTTTTCTATCGGGTGCGCGACAGCGCTCCCGATGGGAGTAGCCCCCGAGTCTATGGGCAAGTGCTTGCACTTGGGCATAGACTCAAGTTGTACTACTCGATGAAGAACTTAACTATATTTCTGGAGGACTTGATGAAATCCATGTGCTCCCGATGGGAGTAGGCTCCACTCGAGTCGTAGAATCGAGTTGAGTCTACAAACCTTCATTGTCATAGATGCTATCAAAGTTATTTTTCTATCGGGTGCACGGCCAGCGCTCCCGATGGGAGTAGCCCCCGAGGCTACAGCCAAGTGTTTGCACTTGGGTGTAGGCTCAACTTGCTTTTAATCGACACCACAATTTTTCCTCTCTCTTGTATCTTATCGAGAGGGTGAACAATACTCTCGATAAGAGTAGCCCCCGAGTCTATGGGCAGGTGCTTGCACCTAGGCATAGGCTCAAGTTGTACTACTCGATAAAGAACTTGACTATATTTCTGGGCGCAGCCTCTCTTTTTATCGACTCCGGGCCTTTGCTATTTTTATTTGACATCCATATCTATATTGTACAGGGATAATGGTAATTGGGGCTAGTTCATCCGACGGATCGGTACTAGTTAACTGCTCTAGTGGCAATCCGCAAAAACCTACTTCAAGATCACGTCCCCGGACATGATCTCGGGATATCGGTGCTAACTCGACAGGTGCCGCTTAAGGTCTTACCATCTGTCGAGCCACAGTCATGTTTTATCGGGTCCACAACGCGTCCGCTGGGATATTTCTTCACATCTGTTGATGTCGAAAAAGGTAGCAGAGCGCAGTCTTTGGCGATGCCACGCCACACAGGACGGACCTGGGGTCGTGCCGGTAGAGTCGTGTACCATGGGTCACGGGGCATCGAAATACTCCCGGGACCCGAAAACGTGGACTATAGCCCACGAAAACGGCTAGAAATTCTCGAAATCACGAGTTTTGACGATGCCGCTAGAGTCGTGTACCGGGGGTCACGGGGCATCGAAATCCTCGTGGGAACCGAAAACGTGGACTATAGCCCACGAAAATAGCCAGAAATGCTCGAAATCACGAGTTTTGACGATGCCGGTAGTGTCGTGTACCGTGGGTCACGGGGCATCGAAATCCTCCCGGGACCCGAAAACGTGGACCATAGCCCACGAAAACGGCCATAAATGCTTGAAATCACGAGTTTTGACGATGCCGCTATAGTCATGTACCGGGGGTCACGGTGACGAGGGATCACCTCGGCAATGCCTACATATTGTAGACTAGGGTTTCGGGAGAGAGCGACGATGGAGATTCCGGGAGCGAGATTAGGCACACGACGTACCCAGCTTCGGGTCCCCTCGGTGGAGGATCCCTACGTGCTGCTAGCAATCCACTATATGATCATATGTATGTTTACAGGGTGCCGCCGTAGGCGGAGATGTGTTGTCTATATTCTTTCTATCTGCTGTCTTCCCTCTATCGGGTGCCCTGGCTAGCTTTATATATGCAACCAGCCTAGGGTTTTACAAGAATCCTAGTTGACTACTTCTTCGGGTTGCCTTGTTGGGCCTTCTCCATATTGGGCCGAGCCGATCCAGGTATACCAATAATGGGTACCCGAAGGGTATGCCCATGTCAGTAGCCCCCGAGTGTCTAGGGAAGTCGAAGACTTGCGTAGAGACTCCAAGCATAATCATCTCCGAAGTCGAAGAAAATACAAGGCGAGGTCCATGTCGTAGATCATGTGTAGCGTAAATGATGTCGACGATTCTTGAAATTATTTTTCTATCGGGTGCGCGACAGCGCTCCCGATGGGAGTAGCCCTCGAGTCTATGGGCAAGTGCTTGCACTTGGGCATAGACTCAAGTTGTACTACTCGATGAAGAACTTAACTATATTTTTGGAGGACTTGATGAAATCCATGTGCTCCCGATGGGAGTAGGCTCCACTCGAGTCGGAGAATCGAGTTGAGTCTACAAACCTTCATTGTCATAGATGCTATCAAAGTTATTTTTCTATCGGGTGCACGGCCAGCGCTCCCGATGGGAGTAGCCCCCGAGGCTACAGCCAAGTGTTTGCACTTGGGTGTAGGCTCAACTTGCTTTTAATCGACACCACAATTTTTCCTCTCTCTTGTATCTTATCGGGAGGGTGAACAATACTCTCGATAAGAGTAGCCCCCGAGTCTATGGGCAGGTGCTTGCACCTAGGCATAGGCTCAAGTTGTACTACTCGATAAAGAACTTGACTATATTTCTGGGCGCAGCCTCTCTTTTTATCGACTCCAGGCCTTTGCTATTTTTATTTGACATCCATATCTATATTGTACAGGGATAATGGTAATTGGAGCTAGTTCATCTGACGGATCAGGTACTAGTTAACTGCTCTAGTGGCAATCCGCAAAAACCTACTTCAAGATCACGTCCCTGGACATGATCTCGGGATACTGGTGCTAACTCGACAGGTGCCGCTTAAGGTCTTACCATCTGTCGAGCCCCAGTCATGTTTTATCGGGTCCACAACGCGTCCGCTGGGATATTTCTTCACATCTGTTGATGTCGAAAAAGGTAGTAGAGCGTAGTCTTTGGCGATGCCACGCCACACAGGACGGACCCGGGGTCGTGCCGGTAGAGTCGTGTACCATGGGTCACGGGGCATCGAAATACTCCCGGGACCCGAAAACGTGGACTATAGCCCACGAAAACGGCTAGAAATGCTCGAAATCACGAGTTTTGACGATGCCGCTAGAGTCGTGTACCGGGGGTCACGGGGCATCGAAATCCTCGTGGGAACCGAAAACGTGGACTATAGCCCACGAAAATAGCCATAAATGCTCGAAATCACGAGTTTTGACGATGCCGGTAGAGTCGTGTACCGTGGGTCACGGGGCATCGAAATCCTCCCGGGACCCGAAAACGTGGACCATAGCCCACGAAAACGGCCATAAATGCTTGAAATCACGAGTTTTGACGATGCCGCTAGAGTCATGTACCGGGGGTCACGGTGACGAGGGATCACCTCGGCAATGCCTACGTATTGTAGACTAGGGTTTCGGGAGAGAGCGACGATGGAGATTCCGGGAGCGAGATTAGGCACACGACGTACCCAGCTTCGGGTCCCCTCGGTGGAGGATCCCTACGTGCTGCTAGCAATCCACTATACGATCATATGTATGTTTACAGGGTGCCGCCGTAGGCGGAGATGTGTTGTCTATATTCTGTCTATCTGCTGTCTTCCCTCTAGAGTCGTGTACCGTGGGTCACGGGGCAACGAAATCCTCCCGGGACCCGAAAACATGGACCATAGCCCACGAAAACGGCCATAAATGCTCGAAATCACGAGTTTTGACGATGCCGCTAGAGTCATGTACCGGGGGTCACGTGGCATCAAAATCCTCCCGGGACCCGAAAACGTGGACCATAGCCCACAAAAACGGCCATAAATGCTTGAAATCACGAGTTTTAATGATGCCGGTAGAGTCGTGTACCATGGGTCACGGGGCATCGAAATACTCCCGGGACCCGAAAACGTGGACTATAGCCCACGAAAACGGCTAGAAATGCTCGAAATCACGAGTTTTGACGATGCCGCTAGAGTCGTGTACCGGGGGTCACGGGGCATCGAAATCCTCGTGGGAACCGAAAACGTGGACTATAGCCCACGAAAATAGCCATAAATGCTCGAAATCACGAGTTTTGACGATGCCGGTAGAGTCGTGTACCGTGGGTCACGGGGCATCGAAATCCTCCCGGGACCCGAAAACATGGACCATAGCCCATGAAAACGGCCATAAATGCTTGAAATCACGAGTTTTGACAATGCCGCTAGAGTCGTGTACCGTGGGTCACTGGGCATCAAAATCCTCCCGGGACCCGAAAACGTGGACCATAGCCCACGAAAACGGCCAGAAATGCTCGAAATCACGAGTTTTAACGATGCCGCTAGAGTCGTGTACCGGGGGTCACAGGTCATCGAAATCATCCCTGGAACCGAAAACGTGGACTATAGCCCACGAAAATAGCCAGAAATGCTCGAAATCACGAGTTTTGACGATGCCGGTAGAGTCGTGTACCGTGGGTCACGGGCATCGAAATACTCCCGGACCCGAAAACGTGGACTATAGCCCACGAAAACGGCCAGAAATGCTCGAAATCACGAGTTTTGACGATGCCGCTAGAGTCGTGTACCGGGGGTCACGGGCATCGAAATCCTCGTGGGAACCGAAAACGTGGACTATAGCCCACGAAAATAGCCAGAAATGCTCGAAATCACGAGTTTTGACGATGCCGGTAGAGTCGTGTACCGTGGGTCACGGGGCATCGAAATCCTCCCGGGACCCGAAAACGTGGACCATAGCCCACGAAAACGGCCATAAATGCTTGAAATCACGAGTTTTGATGATGCCGCTAGAGTCGTGTACCGTGGGTCACGGGCATCGAAATCCTCGTGGGAACCGAAACGTGGACTATAGCCCACGAAAATAGCCAGAAATGCTCGAAATCACGAGTTTTGACGATGACGGTAGAGTCGTGTACCGTGAGTCACGGGGCATCGAAATCCTCCCAGGACCCGAAAACGTGGACCATAGCCCACGAAAACGGCCATAAATGCTTGAAATCACGAGTTTTGACGATGCCGGTAGAGTCGTGTACCGTGGGTCACGGGGCATCAAAATCCTCCCGGGACCCGAAAACATGGACCATAGCCCACGAAAACGGCCATAAATGCTCGAAATCACGAGTTTTAATGATGCCGCTAGAGTCGCTGCACCGGGGTCGGAGGGCATCGAAATCATCCCCGGACCCGAAAATCGTGGACTATAGCCCACGAAAACGGTCGAAATGCTCGAAGTCACGAGTTTTGACGATGCCGGTAGAGTCGTGTACCATGGGTCACGGGGCATCGAAATACTCCCGGGACCGTAAAACGTGGACTATAGCCCACGAAAACGGCTAGAAATGCTTGAAATCACGAGTTTTGACGATGCCGCTAGAGTCGTGTACCGGGGGTCACGGGGCATCGAAATCCTCGTGGGAACCGAAACGTGGACTATAGCCCACGAAAATAGCCGAAATGCTCGAAATCACGAGTTTTTACGATGCCGGTAGAGTCGTGTACCGTGGGTCATGGGGCATCGAAATCCTCCCGGGACCCGAAAACGTGGACCATAGCCCACGAAAATGGCCATAAATGCTTGAAATCACGAGTTTTGACGATGCCGCTAGAGTCATGTACCGGGGTCACGTGGCATCAAAATCCTCCCGGGATCCGAAAACGTGGACTATAGCCCACGAAAACAGCCAGAAATGCTCGAAATCACGAGTTTTGACGATGCCGCTAGAGTCATGTACTGGGGGTCACGGGGCATCGAAATCCTCCCGAGACCCGAAAACGTGGACCATAGCCCACGAAAACGGCCATAAATGCTTGAAATCACGAGTTTTAATGATGCCGGTAGAGTCGTGTACCATGGGTCACGGGGCATCGAAATACTCCCGGGACCCGAAAACGTGGACTATAGCCCACGAAAACGGCTAAAATGCTCGAAATCACGAGTTTTGACGATGCCGCTAGAGTCGTGTACCGGGGTCACGGGCATCGAAATCCTCGTGGGAACCGAAAACGTGGACTATAGCCCACGAAAATAGCCGAAATGCTCGAAATCACGAGTTTTGACGATGCCGGTAGAGTCGTGTACCGTGGGTCACGGGGCATCGAAATCCTCCCGGACCCGAAAACATGGACCATAGCCCACGAAAACGGCCATAAATGCTTGAAATCACGAGTTTTGACGATGCCGCTAGAGTCGTGTACCGTGGGTCACTGGGCATCAAAATCCTCCCAGGACCTGAAAACGTGGACCATAGCCCACGAAAACGGCCAGAAATGCTCGAAATCACGAGTTTTAACGATGCCGCTAGAGTCGTGTACTGGGGGTCACAGGGCATCGAAATCATCCCTGGAACCGAAAACGTGGACTATAGCCCACGAAAATAGCCGAAATGCTCGAAATCACGAAGTTTTGACAATGCCGGTACAGCCAGTGTACCATGGGTCACGGGGCATCGAAATACTCCCGGACCCGAAAACGTGGACTATAGCCCACGAAAACGGCTAGAAATGCTCGAAATCACGAGTTTTGACGATGCCGCTAGAGTCGTGTACCGGGGTCACGGGGCATCGAAATCCTCGTTTGAACCAAAAACGTGGACTATAGCCTACGAAAATAGCCAGAAATGCTCGAAATCACGAGTTTTATCGATGCTGGTAGAGTCGTGTACTGTAGGTCACGGGGCATCGAAATCCTCCGGGGACCCGAAAACGTGGACCATAGCCCACGAAAACGGACATAAATGCTTGAAATCACAAGTTTTGATGATGCCGCTAGAGTCGTGTACCGTGGGTCACGGGGCATCGAAATCCTCGTGGGAACCGAAAACGTGGACTATAGCCCACGAAAATAGCCGTAAATGCTCGAAATCACGAGTTTTGACGATGGCGGTAGAATCGTGTACCGTGAGTCACGGGGCATCGAAATCCTCCCGGGACCCGAAAACGTGGACCATAGCCCACGAAAACGGCCATAAATGCTTGAAATCACGAGTTTTGACGATGACGGTAGAGTCGTGTACCGTGAGTCACGGGCATCGAAATCCTCCCAGACCCGAAAACGTGGACCATAGCCCACGAAAATGGCCATAAATGCTTGAAATCACGAGTTTTGACGATGCCGCTAGAGTCATGTACCGGGGTCACGTGGCATCAAAATCCTCCCGGGATCTCGAAAACGTGGACTATAGCCCACGAAAACAGCCGTAAATGCTCGAAATCACGAGTTTTGACGATGCCGGTAGAGTCGTGTACCGTGGGTCACGGGCATCGAAATACTCCCGGCACCCGAAATCATGGACCATAGCCCACGAAAACGGCCAGAAATGCTCGAAATCACGAGTTTTGATGATGCCGCTAGAGTCGCTGCATCGGGGGTCGGAGGGCATCGAAATCATCCCTGGACCCGAAAATCGTGGACTATAGCCCACGAAAACGGTCAGAAATGCTCGAAGTCACGAGTTTTGACGATGCCGGTAGAGTCGTGTACCATGGGTCACGGGGCATCGAAATACTCCCGGGACCAGAAAACGTGGACTATAGCCCACGAAAACGGCTAGAAATGCTTGAAATCACGAGTTTTGACGATGCCGCTAGAGTCGTGTACCGGGGGTCACGGGGCATCGAAATCCTCGTGGGAACCGAAAACGTGGACTATAGCCCACGAAAATAGCCAGAAATGCTCGAAATCACGAGTTTTTACGATGCCGGTAGAGTCGTGTACCGTGGGTCATGGGGCATCGAAATCCTCCCGGGACCCGAAAACGTGGACCATAGCCCACGAAAATGGCCATAAATGCTTGAAATCACGAGTTTTGACGATGCCGCTAGAGTCATGTACCGGGGTCACGTGGCATCAAAATCCTCCCGGGACCCGAAAACGTGGACTATAGCCCACGAAAACAGCCAGAAATGCTCGAAATCACGAGTTTTGACGATGCCGCTAGAGTCATGTACTGGGGGTCACGGGGCATCGAAATCCTCCCGAGACCCGAAAACGTGGACCATAGCCCACGAAAACGGCCATAAATGCTTGAAATCACGAGTTTTAATGATGCCGGTAGAGTCGTGTACCATGGGTCACGGGGCATCGAAATACTCCCGGACCCGAAAACGTGGACTATAGCCCACGAAAACGGCTAAAATGCTCGAAATCACGAGTTTTGACGATGCCGCTAGAGTCGTGTACCGGGGTCACGGGGCATCGAAATCCTCGTGGGAACCGAAACGTGGACTATAGCCCACGAAAATGGCCAGTAAATGCTCGAAATCACGAGTTTTGACGATGCCGGTAGAGTCGTGTACCGTGGGTCACGGGGCATCGAAATCCTCTCGGGACCCGAAAACATGGACCATAGCCCACGAAAACGGCCATAAATGCTTGAAATCACGAGTTTTGACGATGCGCTAGAGTTGTGTACCGTGGGTCACTGGGCATCAAAATCCTCCCAGGACCCGAAAACGTGGACCATAGCCCACGAAAACGGCCAGAAATGCTCGAAATCACGAGTTTTAACGATGCCGCTAGAGTCGTGTACTGGGGGTCACAGAGCATCGAAATCATCCCTGGAACCGAAAACGTGGACTATAGCCCACGAAAATAGCCAGAAATGCTCGAAATCACGAGTTTTGACAATGCCGGTACAGTCGTGTACCATGGGTCACGGGGCATCGAAATACTCCCGGGACCCGAAAACGTGGACTATAGCCCACGAAAACGGCTAGAAATGCTCGAAATCACGAGTTTTGACGATGCCGCTAGAGTCGTGTACCGGGGGTCACGGGGCATCGAAATCCTCGTTTGAACCAAAAACGTGGACTATAGCCTACGAAAATAGCCAGAAATGCTCGAAATCACGAGTTTTATCGATGCTGGTAGAGTCGTGTACTGTAGGTCACGGGGCATCGAAATCCTCCGGGGACCCGAAAACGTGGACCATAGCCCACGAAAACGGACATAAATGCTTGAAATCACGAGTTTTGATGATGCCGCTAGAGTCGTGTACCGTGGGTCACGGGGCATCGAAATCCTCGTGGGAACCGAAAACGTGGACTATAGCCCACGAAAATAGCCAGAAATGCTCGAAATCACGAGTTTTGACGATGGCGGTAGAGTCGTGTACCGTGAGTCACGGGGCATCGAAATCCTCCCGGGACCCGAAAACGTGGACCATAGCCCACGAAAACGGCCATAAATGCTTGAAATCACGAGTTTTGACGATGCCGGTAGAGTCGTGTACCGTGGGTCACGGGGCATCGAAATCCTCCCGGGACCCGAAAACATGGACCATAGCCCACGAAAACGGCCATAAATGCTTGAAATCACGAGTTTTAACGATGCCGCTAGAGTCGTGTACTGGGGTCACAGGGCATCGAAATCATCCCTGGAACCGAAAACGTGGACTATAGCCCACGAAAATAGCCAGAAATGCTCGAAATCACGAGTTTTGACAATGCCGGTAGAGTCGTGTACCATGGGTCACGGGGCATCGAAATACTCCCGGGACCCGAAAACGTGGACTATAGCCCACGAAAACGGCTAGAAATGCTCGAAATCACGAGTTTTGACGATGCCGCTAGAGTCGTGTACCGGGGGTCACGGGGCATCGAAATCCTCGAGGGAACCAAAAACGTGGACTATAGCCTACGAAAATAGCCAGAAATGCTCGAAATCACGAGTTTTGACGATGCCGGTAGAGTCGTGTACCGTAGGTCACGGGGCATCGAAATCCTCCAGGGACCCGAAAACGTGGACCATAGCCCACGAAAACGGACATAAATGCTTGAAATCACGAGTTTTGATGATGCCGCTAGAGTCGTGTACCGTGGGTCACGGGGCATCGAAATCCTCGTGGGAACCGAAAACGTGGACTATAGCCCACGAAAATAGCCAGAAATGCTCGAAATCACGAGTTTTGACGATGACGGTAGAGTCGTGTACCGTGAGTCACGGGGCATCGAAATCCTCCCAGGACCCGAAAACGTGGACCATAGCCCACGAAAACGGCCATAAATGCTTGAAATCACGAGTTTTGACGATGCCGGTAGAGTCGTGTACCGTGGGTCACGGGCATCGAAATACTCCCGGCACCCGAAAACATGGACCATAGCCCACGAAAACGGCCATAAATGCTCGAAATCACGAGTTTTAATGATGCCGCTAGAGTCGCGTACCGGGGGTCAGAGGGCATCGAAATCATCCCTGGACCCGAAAATCGTGGACTATAGCCCACGAAAACGGTCAGAAATGCTCGAAGTCACGAGTTTTGACGATGCCGGTAGAGTCGTGTACCATGGGTCACGGGGCATCGAAATACTCCCGGGACCCGAAAACGTGGACTATAGCCCACGAAAACGGCCAGAAATGCTTGAAATCACGAGTTTTGACGATGCCGCTAGAGTCGTGTACCGGGGGTCACGGGGCATCGAAATCCTCGTGGGAACCGAAAACGTGGACTATAGCCCACGAAAACAGCCAAAAATGCTCGAAATCACGAGTTTTTACGATGCCGGTAGAGTCGTGTACCGTGGGTCATGGGGCATCGAAATCCTCCCGGACCCGAAAACGTGGACCATAGCCCACGAAAATGGCCATAAATGCTTGAAATCACGAGTTTTGACGATGCCGCTAGAGTCATGTACCGGGGTCACGTGGCATCAAAATCCTCCCGGGACCCGAAACGTGGACTATAGCCCACGAAAACAGCCGTAAATGCTCGAAATCACGAGTTTTGACGATGCCGCTAGAGTCATGTACCGGGGTCACGGGGCATCGAAATCCTCCCGAGACCCGAAAACGTGGACCATAGCCCACGAAAACGGCCATAAATGCTTGAAATCACGAGTTTTAATGATGCCGGTAGAGTCGTGTACCATGGGTCACGGGGCATCGAAATACTCCCGGGACCCGAAAACGTGGACTATAGCCCACGAAAACGGCTAAAATGCTCGAAATCACGAGTTTTGACGATGCCGCTAGAGTCGTGTACCGGGGGTCACGGGGCATCGAAATCCTCGTGGGAACCGAAAACGTGGACTATAGCCCACGAAAATAGCCGAAATGCTCGAAATCACGAGTTTTGACGATGCCGGTAGAGTCGTGTACCGTGGGTCACGGGGCATCGAAATCCTCCCGGGACCCGAAAACATGGACCATAGCCCACGAAAACGGCCATAAATGCTTGAAATCACGAGTTTTGACGATGCCGCTAGAGTCGTGTACCGTGGGTCACTGGGCATCAAAATCCTCCCAGGACCCGAAAACGTGGACCATAGCCCACGAAAACGGCCAGAAATGCTCGAAATCACGAGTTTTAACGATGCCGCTAGAGTCGTGTACTGGGGGTCACAGGGCATCGAAATCATCCCTGGAACCGAAAACGTGGACTATAGCCCACGAAAATAGCCAGAAATGCTCGAAATCACGAGTTTTGACAATGCCGGTACAGTCGTGTACCATGGGTCACGGGGCATCGAAATACTCCCGGGACCCGAAAACATGGACTATAGCCCACGAAAACGGCTAGAAATGCTCGAAATCACGAGTTTTGACGATGCCGCTAGAGTCGTGTACCGGGGTCACGGGGCATCGAAATCCTCGTTTGAACCAAAAACGTGGACTATAGCCTACGAAAATAGCCGTAAATGCTCGAAATCACGAGTTTTATCGATGCTGGTAGAGTCGTGTACTGTAGGTCACGGGGCATCGAAATCCTCCGGGGACCCGAAAACGTGGACCATAGCCCACGAAAACGGACATAAATGCTTGAAATCACGAGTTTTGATGATGCCGCTAGAGTCGTGTACCGTGGGTCACGGGGCATCGAAATCCTCGTGGGAACCGAAAACGTGGACTATAGCCCACGAAAATAGCCGTAAATGCTCGAAATCACGAGTTTTGACGATGGCGGTAGAGTCATGTACCGTGAGTCACGGGGCATCGAAATCCTCCCGGGACCCGAAAACGTGGACCATAGCCCACGAAAACGGCCATAAATGCTTGAAATCACGAGTTTTGACGATGACGGTAGAGTCGTGTACCGTGAGTCACGGGGCATCGAAATCCTCCCAGGACCCGAAAACGTGGACCATAGCCCACGAAAACGGCCATAAATGCTTGAAATCACGAGTTTTGACGATGCCGGTAGAGTCGTGTACCGTGGGTCACGGGGCATCAAAATCCTCCCGGGACCCGAAAACATGGACCATAGCCCACGAAAACGGCCATAAATGCTCGAAATCACGAGTTTTAATGATGCCGCTAGAGTCGCGTACCGGGGGTCAGAGGGCATCGAAATCATCCCTGGACCCGAAAATCGTGGACTATAGCCCACGAAAACGGTCGAAATGCTCGAAGTCACGAGTTTTGACGATGCCGGTAGAGTCGTGTACCATGGGTCACGGGGCATCGAAATACTCCGGGACCGTAAAACGTGGACTATAGCCCACGAAAACGGCTAGAAATGCTTGAAATCACGAGTTTTGACGATGCCGCTAGAGTCGTGTACCGGGGGTCACGGGGCATCGAAATCCTCGTGGGAACCGAAAACGTGGACTATAGCCCACGAAAATAGCCATAAATGCTCGAAATCACGAGTTTTTACGATGCCGGTAGAGTCGTGTACCGTGGGTCATGGGGCATCGAAATCCTCCCGGGACCCGAAAACGTGGACCATAGCCCACGAAAATGGCCATAAATGCTTGAAATCACGAGTTTTGACGATGCCGCTAGAGTCATGTACCGGGTCACGTGGCATCAAAATCCTCCCGGGACCCGAAAACGTGGACTATAGCCCACGAAAACAGCCGAAATGCTCGAAATCACGAGTTTTGACGATGCCGCTAGAGTCATGTACTGGGGGTCACGGGGCATCGAAATCCTCCCGAGACCCGAAAACGTGGACCATAGCCCACGAAAAAGGCCATAAATGCTTGAAATCACGAGTTTTAATGATGCAGCTAGAGTCATGTACCGGGGGTCACGTGGCATCAAAATCCTCCCGGGACCCGAAAACGTCGACTATAGCCCACGAAAACGGCCAGAAATGCTCGAAATCACGAGTTTTAACGATGCCGCTAGAGTCGTGTACTGGGGATCACAGGGCATCGAAATAATCCCTGGAACCGAAAACGTGGACTATAGCCCACGAAAATAGCCAGAAATGCTCGAAATCACGAGTTTTGACGATGCCGGTAGAGTCGTGTACCGTGGGTCACGGGGCATCGAAATCCTCCCGGGACTCGAAAACGTGGACCATAGCCCACGAAAAAGGCCATAAATGCTTGAAATCACGAGTTTTGACTATGCAGCTAGAGTCATGTACCGGGGGTCACGTGGCATCAAAATCCTCCCGGGACCCGAAAACGTCGACTATAGCCCACGAAAACAGCCAGAAATGCTCGAAATCACGAGTTTTGACGATGCCGCTAGAGTCATGTGCTGGGGGTCACGGGGCATCGAAATCCTCCCGGGACCCGAAAACATGGACCATAGCCCACGAAAACGGCCATAAATGCTTGAAATCACGAGTTTTAATGATGCCGGTAGAGTCGTGTACCATGGGTCATGGGGCATCGAAATACTCCCGGGACCCGAAAACGTGGACTATATAGCCCACGAAAACGGCCAGAAATGCTCGAAATCACGAGTTTTGACGATGCCGCTAGAGTCATGTACTGGGGGTCACGGGGCATCGAAATCCTCCCGGGACCCGAAAACATGGACCATAGCCCACGAAAACGGCCATAAATGCTTGAAATCACGAGTTTTAATGATGCCGGTAGAGTCGTGTACCATGGGTCATGGGGCATCGAAATACTCCCGGGACCCGAAAACGTGGACTATATAGCCCACGAAAACGGCTAGAAATGCTCGAAATCACGAGTTTTGACGATGCCGCTAGAGTCGTGTACCGGGGTCACGGGGCATCGAAATCCTCGTGGGAACCGAAAACGTGGACTATAGCCCACGAAAATAGCCAGAAATGCTCGAAATCACGAGTTTTGACGATGCCGGTAGAGTCGTGTACCGTGGGTCACGGGGCATCGAAATCCTCCCGGGACCCGAAAACGTGGACCATAGCCCACGAAAACGGCCGTAAATGCTCGAAATCACGAGTTTTAACGATGCCGCTAGAGTCGTGTACCGTGGGTCACGGGGCATCAAAATCCTCCCGGGACCCGAAAACATGGACCATAGCCCACGAAAACGGCTATAAATGCTCGAAATCACGAGTTTTAATGATGCCGCTAGAGTCGTGTACCGGGGGTCACAGGGCATCGAAATAATCCCTGGACCCGAAAATCGTGGACTATAGCCCACGAAAACGGCCAGAAATGCTCGAAATCACGAGTTTTAATGATGCCGGTAGAGTCGTGTACCATGGGTCATGGGGCATCGAAATACTCCCGGGACCCGAAAACGTGGACTATAGCCCACGAAAACGGCCAGAAATGCTCGAAATCACGAGTTTTGACGATGCCGCTAGAGTCGTGTACCGGGGGTCACAGGGCATCGAAATCATCCCTGGACCCGAAAATCGTGGACTATAGCCCACGAAAACGGCCAGAAATGCTCGAAATCACGAGTTTTAATGATGCCGGTAGAGTCGTGTACCATGGGTCATGGGGCATCGAAATACTCCCGGGACCCGAAAACGTGGACTATATAGCCCACGAAAACGGCTAGAAATGCTCGAAGTCACGAGTTTTGACGATGCCGGTAGAGTCGTGTACCATGGGTCACGGGGCATCGAAATACTCCGGGGACCCGAAAACGTGGACTATAGCCCACGAAAACGGCTAGAAATGCTCGAAATCACGAGTTTTGACGATGCCGCTAGAGTCGTATACCGGGGGTCACGGGGCATCGAAATCCTCGTGGGAACCGAAAACCTGGACTATAGCCCACGAAAATAGCCAGAAATGCTCGAAATCACGAGTTTTGACGATGCCGGTAGAGTCGTGTACCGTGGGTCACGGGGCATCGAAATCCTCCCGGGACCCGAAACGTGGACCATAGCCCACGAAAAAGGCCATAAATGCTTGAAATCACGAGTTTTGGCGATGTAGCTAGAGTCATGTACCGGGGGTCACGTGGCATCAAAATCCTCCCGGGACCCGAAAACGTCGACTATAGCCCACAAAAACAGCCAGAAATGCTCGAAATCACGAGTTTTGACGATGCCGCTAGAGTCATGTACTAGGGGTCACGGGGCATCGAAATCCTCCCGGACCCGAAAACATGGACCATAGCCCACGAAAACGGCCATAAATGCTTGAAATCACGAGTTTTAATGATGCCGGTAGAGTCGTGTACCATGGGTCATGGGGCATCGAAATACTCCCGGGACCCGAAAACGTGGACTATATAGCCCACGAAAACGGCTAGAAATGCTCGAAATCACGAGTTTTGACGATGCCGCTAGAGTCGTGTACCGGGGGTCACGGGGCATCGAAATCCTCGTGGGAACCGAAAACGTGGACTATAGCCCACGAAAATAGCCAGAAATGCTCGAAATCACGAGTTTTGACGATGCCGGTAGAGTCGTGTACCGTGGGTCACGGGGCATCGAAATCCTCCCGGGACCCGAAAACGTGGACCATAGCCCACGAAAACGGCCAGAAATGCTCGAAATCACGAGTTTTAACGATGCCGCTAGAGTCGTGTACCGTGGGTCACGGGGCATCAAAATCCTCCCGGGACCCGAAAACATGGACCATAGCCCACGAAAACGGCTATAAATGCTCGAAATCACGAGTTTTAATGATGCCGCTAGAGTCGTGTACCGGGGTCACGGGGCATCGAAATAATCCCTGGACCCGAAAATCGTGGACTATAGCCCACGAAAACGGCCGAAATGCTCGAAATCACGAGTTTTAATGATGCCGGTAGAGTCGTGTACCATGGGTCATGGGGCATCGAAATACTCCGGGACCGAAAACGTGGACTATATAGCCCACGAAAACGGCTAGAAATGCTCGAAATCACGAGTTTTGACGATGCCGCTAGAGTCGTGTACCGTGGGTCACGGGGCATCGAAATCCTCGTGGGAACCGAAAACGTGGACTATAGCCTACGAAAATAGCCAGAAATGCTCGAAATCACGAGTTTTGACGATGCTGGTAGAGTCGTGTACTGTAGGTCACGGGGCATCGAAATCCTCCAGGGACCCGAAAACGTGGACCATAGCCCACGAAAACGGACATAAATGCTTGAAATCACGAGTTTTGATGATGCCGCTAGAGTCGTGTACCGTGGGTCACGGGGCATCGAAATCCTCGTGGGAACCGAAAACGTGGACTATAGCCCACGAAAATAGCCAGAAATGCTCGAAATCATGAGTTTTGACGATGCCGGTAGAGTCGTGTACTGTGGGTCACGGGGCATCGAAATCCTCCCGGAACCGAAAACGTGGACCATAGCCCACGAAAACGGCCATAAATGCTTGAAATCACGAGTTTTGACGATGCCGGTAGAGTCATGTACCGTGGGTCACGGGGCATCAAAATCCTCCCGGGACCCGAAAACATGGACCATAGCCCACGAAAACGGCTATAAATGCTCGAAATCACGAGTTTTAATGATGCCGCTAGAGTCGTGTACCAGGGGTCACAGGGCATCGAAATCATCCCTGGACCCGAAAATCGTGGACTATAGCCCACGAAAACGGCCAGAAATGCTCGAAATCACGAGTTTTGACGATGCCGGTAGAGTCGTGTACCATGGGTCACGGGGCATCGAAATCCTCCGGGGACCCGAAAACGTGGACTATAGCCCACGAAAACGGCTAGAAATGCTCGAAATCACGAGTTTTGACGATACTGGTAGAGTCGTGTACCGTAGGTCACGGGGCATCGAAATCCTCCAGGGACCCGAAAACGTGGACCATAGCCCACGAAAACGGACATAAATGCTTGAAATCACGAGTTTTGATGATGCCGCTAGAGTCATGTACCGTGGGTCACGGGGCATCGAAATCCTCGTGGGAACCGATAACGTGGACTATAGCCCACGAAAATAGCCAGAAATGCTCGAAATCATGAGTTTTGACGATGCCGGTAGAGTCGTGTACCGTGGGTCACGGGCATCGAAATCCTCCCGGGACCCGAAAACGTGGACCATAGCCCACGAAAACGGCCATAAATGCTTCAAATCACGAGTTTTGACGATGCCGGTAGAGTCATGTACCGTGGGTCACGGGGCATCAAAATCCTCCCGGGACCCGAAAACATGGACCATAGCCCACGAAAACGGCTATAAATGCTCGAAATCACGAGTTTTAATGATGCCGCTAGAGTCGTGTACCGGGGGTCACAGGGCATCGAAATCATCCCCGGACCCGAAAATCGTGGACTATAGCCCACGAAAACGGCCAGAAATGCTCGAAGTCACGAGTTTTGACGATGCCGGTAGAGTCGTGTACCATGGGTCACGGGGCATCGAAATACTCCGGGGACCCGAAAACGTGGACTATAGCCCACGAAAACGGCTAGAAATGCTCGAAATCACGAGTTTTGACGATGCCGCTAGAGTCGTATACCGGGGTCACGGGGCATCGAAATCCTCGTGGGAACCGAAAACCTGGACTATAGCCCACGAAAATAGCCAGAAATGCTCGAAATCACGAGTTTTGACGATGCCGGTAGAGTCGTGTACCGTGGGTCACGGGGCATCGAAATCCTCCCGGGACCCGAAAACGTGGACCATAGCCCACGAAAAAGGCCATAAATGCTTGAAATCACGAGTTTTGACGATGCAGCTAGAGTCATGTACCGGGGGTCACGTGGCATCAAAATCCTCCCGGGACCCGAAAACGTCGACTATAGCCCACAAAAACAGCCAGAAATGCTCGAAATCACGAGTTTTGACGATGCCGCTAGAGTCATGTACTGGGGGTCACGGGGCATCGAAATCCTCCCGGGACCCGAAAACATGGACCATAGCCCACGAAAACGGCCATAAATGCTTGAAATCACGAGTTTTAATGATGCCGGTAGAGTCGTGTACCATGGGTCATGGGGCATCGAAATACTCCCGGGATCCGAAAACGTGGACTATATAGCCCACGAAAACGGCTAGAAATGCTCGAAATCACGAGTTTTGACGATGCCGCTAGAGTCGTGTACCGGGGTCACGGGGCATCGAAATCCTCGTGGGAACCGAAAACGTGGACTATAGCCCACGAAAATAGCCGTAAATGCTCGAAATCACGAGTTTTGACGATGCCGGTAGAGTCGTGTACCGTGGGTCACGGGGCATCGAAATCCTCCGGGACCCGAAACGTGGACCATAGCCCACGAAAACGGCCAGAAATGCTCGAAATCACGAGTTTTAACGATGCCGCTAGAGTCGTGTACCGTGGGTCACGGGGCATCAAAATCCTCCCGGGACCCGAAAACATGGACCATAGCCCACGAAAACGGCTATAAATGCTCGAAATCACGAGTTTTAATGATGCCGCTAGAGTCGTGTACCGGGGGTCACAGGGCATCGAAATAATCCCTGGACCCGTAAATCATGGACTATAGCCCACGAAAACGGCCAGAAATGCTCGAAATCACGAGTTTTGATGATGCCGCTAGAGTCGTGTACCGTGGGGTCACGGGGCATCGAAATCCTCGTGGGAACCGAAAACGTGGACTATAGCCCACGAAAATAGCCAGAAATGCTCGAAATCATGAGTTTTGACGATGCCGGTAGAGTCGTGTACCGTGGGTCACGGGGCATCGAAATCCTCCCGGGACCCGAAAACATGGACCATAGCCCACGAAAACGGCCATAAATGCTTGAAATCACGAGTTTTGACGATGCCGCTAGAGTCGTGTACCGTGGGTCACTGGGCATCAAAATCCTCCCAGGACCCGAAAACGTGGACCATAGCCCACGAAAACGGACATAAATGCTTGAAATCACGAGTTTTGATGATGCCGGTAGAGTCGTGTACCGTGGGTCACGGGGCATCAAAATCCTCCCAGGACCCGAAAACGTGGACCATAGCCCACGAAAACGGACATAAATGCTCGAAATCACGAGTTTTGACGATGCCGCTAGAGTCGTGTACCGTGGGTCACGGGGCATCGAAATCCTCGTGGGAACCGAAAACGTGGACTATAGCCCACGAAAATAGCCAGAAATGCTCGAAATCACGAGTTTTGATGATGCCGGTAGAGTCGTGTACCGTGGGTCACGGGGCATCGAAATCCTCCCGGGACCCGAAAACGTGGACCATAGCCCACGAAAACGGCCATAAATGCTTGAAATCACGAGTTTTGACGATGCCGGTAGAGTCGTGTACCGTGGGTCACGGGGCATCAAAATCCTCCCGGGACCCGAAAACATGGACCATAGCCCACGAAAACGGCCATAAATGCTCGAAATCACGAGTTTTAATGATGCCGCTAGAGTCGTGTACCGGGGGTCACAGGGCATCGAAATCATCCCCGGACCCGAAAATCGTGGACTATAGCCCACGAAAACGGCCAGAAATGCTCGAAATCACGAGTTTTGACGATGCCGGTAGAGTCGTGTACCATGGGTCACGGGGCATCGAAATACTCCGGGGACCCGAAAACGTGGACTATAGCCCACGAAAACGGCTAGAAATGCTCGAAATCACGAGTTTTGACGATGCTGGTAGAGTCGTGTACTGTAGGTCACGGGGCATCGAAATCCTCCAGGGACCCGAAAACGTGGACCATAGCCCACGAAAACGGACATAAATGCTTGAAATCACGAGTTTTGATGATGCCGCTAGAGTCGTGTACCGTGGGTCACG
Organism: Lolium rigidum; assembly: GCF_022539505.1. Taxonomy (NCBI): domain Eukaryota; kingdom Viridiplantae; phylum Streptophyta; class Magnoliopsida; order Poales; family Poaceae; genus Lolium; species Lolium rigidum. Next base: position 90,893,461 of record NC_061510.1, read on the forward strand.
GGGCATCGAAATCCTCGTGGGAACCGATAACGTGGACTATAGCCCACGAAAATAGCCGAAATGCTCGAAATCATGAGTTTTGACGATGCCGGTAGAGTCGTGTACCGTGGGTCACGGGGCATCGAAATCCTCCCGGGACCCGAAAACGTGGACCATAGCCCACGAAAACGGCCATAAATGCTTGAAATCACGAGTTTTGACGATGCCGCTAGAGTCGTGTACCGTGGGTCACGGGGCATCAAAATCCTCCCGGGACCCGAAAACGTGGACCATAGCCCACGAAAACGGACATAAATGCTTGAAATCACGAGTTTTGATGATGCCGCTAGAGTCGTGTACCGTGGGTCACGGGGCATCGAAATCCTCGTGGGAACCGAAAACGTGGACTATAGCCCACGAAAACGGCCGTAAATGCTCGAAATCACGAGTTTTGACGATGCCGGTAGAGTCGTGTACCGTGAGTCACGGGGCATCGAAATCCTCCCGGGACTCGAAAACGTGGACCATAGCCCACGAAAACGGCCATAAATGCTTGAAATCACGAGTTTTGACGATGCCGGTAGAGTCATGTACCGTGGGTCACGGGGCATCGAAATCCTCCAGGAACCGAAAACATGGACCATAGCCCACGAAAACGGCCATAAATGCTCGAAATCACGAGTTTTAATGATGCCGCTAGAGTCGTGTACCGGGGTCACAGGGCATCGAAATCATCCCCGGACCCGAAAATCGTGGACTATAGCCCACGAAAACGGCCGTAAATGCTCGAAGTCACGAGTTTTGACGATGCCGGTAGAGTCGTGTACCATGGGTCACGGGGCATCGAAATACTCCGGGGACCCGAAAACGTGGACTATAGCCCACGAAAACGGCTAGAAATGCTCGAAATCACGAGTTTTGACGATGCCGCTACAGTCGTGTACCGGGGGTCACGGGGCATCGAAATCCTCGTGGGAACCGAAAACGTGGACTATAGCCCACGAAAATAGCCAGAAATGCTCGAAATCACGAGTTTTTACGATGCCGGTAGAGTCGTGTACCGTGGGTCACGGGGCATCGAAATCCTCCCGGGACCCGAAAACGTGGACCATAGCCCACGAAAACGGCCATAAATGCTTGAAATCACGAGTTTTGACGATGCCGCTAGAGTCATGTACCGGGGGTCACGTGGCATCAAAATCCTCCCGGGACCCGAAAACGTGGACTATAGCCCACGAAAACAGCCAGAAATGCTCGAAATCACGAGTTTTGACGATGCCGCTAGAGTCATGTACCGGGGGTCACGGGGCATCGAAATCGTCCCGAGACCCGAAAACGTGGACCATAGCCCACGAAAACGGCCATAAATGCTCGAAATCACGAGTTTTGACGATGTCGGTAGAGTCGTGTACCGTGGGTCACGGGGCATCGAAATCCTCGTGGGAACCGAAAACGTGGACTATAGCCCACGAAAATAGCCAGAAATGCTCGAAATCACGAGTTTTGACGATGCGGGTAGAGTCGTGTACCGTGGGTCACGGGGCATCGAAATCCTCCCGGGACCCGAAAACGTGGACCATAGCCCACGAAAACGGCCATAAATGCTTGAAATCACGAGTTTTGATGATGCCGCTAGAGTCGTGTACCGTGGGTCACGGGGCATCGAAATCCTCGTGGGAACCGAAAACGTGGACTATAGCCCACGAAAACGGCCAGAAATGCTCGAAATCACGAGTTTTGACGATGCCGCTAGAGTCATGTACCGGGTGTCACGGGGCATCGAAATCCTCACGGGATCCGAAAACCGTGGACTATAGCCCACGAAAACGGCCAGAAATGCTCGAAATCACGAGTTTTGACAATGCCGCTAGAGTCGTGTACCGTGGGTCGCGGGGCATCGAAATCCTCCCGGGACCCGAAAACGTGGACCATAGCCCACGAAAACGGCCATAAATGCTTGAAATCACGAGTTTTGATGATGCCGCTAGAGTCGTGTACCGGGGGTCACGGGGCATCGAAATCATCCCGGGACCCGCAAATCGTGGACTATAGCCCACGAAAACGGCGAGAAATGCTCGAAATCACGAGTTTTGACGATGCCGCTAGAGTCGTGTACCGGGGGTCACGGGGCATCGAAATCCTCGTGGGACCCGAAACCGTGGACTATAGCCCACGAAAACGGCCAGAAATGCTCGAAATCACGAGTTTTAACGATGCCGCTAGAGTCGTGTACCGTGGGTCACGGGGCATCGAAATCATCCGGGACCGAAAACGTGGACCATAGCCCACGAAAACGGCCATAAATGCTTGAAATCACGAGTTTTGACAATGCCGCTAGAGTCGTGTACCGGGGTTCACGGGGCATCGAAATCATCCCGGGACCCGAAACGTGGACTATAGCCCACGAAACGGCCAGAAATGCTCGAAATCACGAGTTTTGACGATGCCGCTAGAGTCGTGTACCGGGGGTCACGGGGCATCGAAATCCTCGTGGGAACCGAAAACATGGACTATAGCCCACGAAAGCGGCCAGAAATGCTCGAAATCGCGAGTTTTGACGATCGCTGGTAGAGTCGTGTACCGTAGGTCACGGGGCATCGAAATCCTCCGTGGGACCCGAAACGTGGACCATAGCCCACGAAAACGGCCATAAATGCTTGAAATCACGAGTTTTGACGATGCCGCTAGAGTCGTGTACCGTGGGTCACGGGGCATCGAAATCCTCGTGGGAACCAGAACGTGGACCATAGCCCACGCAGCGGCCATAAATGCTCGAAATCACGAGTTTTGACGATGCTGGTAGAGTCATGTACCGTGGGTCACGGGGCATCGAAATCCTCCGGGACCCGAAAACGTGGACCATAGCCCACGAAAACGGCCATAAATGCTCGAAATCACGAGTTTTGACGATGCCGGTAGAGTCGTGTACCATGGGTCACGGGGCATCGAAATACTCCGGGGACCCGAAAACGTGGACCATAGCCCACGAAAACGGCCAGAAATGCTCGAAATCACGAGTTTTGACGATGCCGCTACAGTCGTGTACCCGGGGTCACGGGGCATCGAAATCCTCGTGGGACCGAAAACGTGGACTATAGCCCACGAAAATAGCCGAAATGCTCGAAATCACGAGTTTTGACGATGCCTGCGTAGAGTCGTGTACCGTGGGTCACGGGGCATCGAAATCCTCGTGGGAACCAAAAACGTGGACTATAGCCCACGAAAATAGCCGAAATGCTCGAAATCACGAGTTTTGACGATGCCGGTAGAGTCGTGTGACCGTGGGTCACGGGGCATCGAAATCCTCCGGGACCCGAAACGTGGACCATAGCCCACGAAAACGGCTATAAATGCTTGAAATCACGAGTTTTGATGATGCCGCTAGAGTCGTGTACCGTGGGTCACGGGGCATCGAAATCCTCGTGGGAACCGAAAACGTGGACTATAGCCCACGAAAACGGCCAGAAATGCTCGAAATCACGAGTTTTGACGATGCCGCTAGAGTCATGTACCGGGTGTCACGGGGCATCGAAATCCTCACGGGATCCGAAAACCGTGGACTATAGCCCACGAAAACGGCCAGAAATGCTCGAAATCACGAGTTTTGACAATGCCGCTAGAGTCGTGTACCGTGGGTCGCGGGGCATCGAAATCCTCCCGGGACCCGAAAACGTGGACCATAGCCCACGAAAACGGCCATAAATGCGTGAAATCACGAGTTTTGATGATGCCGCTAGAGTCGTGTACCGGGTCACAGGGCATCGAAATCATCCCGGGACCCGAAAATCGTGGACTATAGCCCACGAAAACGGCCAGAAATGCTCGAAATCACGAGTTTTGACGATGCCGCTAGAGTCGTGTACCGGGGGTCACGGGGCATCGAAATCCTCGTGGGACCCGAAACCGTGGACTATAGCCCACGAAAGCGGCCAGAAATGCTCGAAATCACGAGTTTTAACGATGCCGCTAGAGTCGTGTACCGTGGGTCACGGGGCATCGAAATCATCCCTGGAACCGAAAACGTGGACCATAGCCCACGAAAACGGCCATAAATGCTTGAAATCACGAGTTTTGACAATGCCGGTAGAGTCGTGTACGGGGTTCACAGGGCATCGAAATCATCCCGGGACCCGAAAACGTGGACTATAGCCCACGAAAACGGCCAGAAATGCTCGAAATCACGAGTTTTGACGATGCCGCTAGAGTCGTGTACCGGGGTCACGGGGCATCGAAATCCTCGTGGGAACCGAAAACATGGACTATAGCCCACGAAAACGGCCAGAAATGCTCGAAATCGCGAGTTTTGACGATGCCGGTAGAGTCGTGTACCGTAGGTCACGGGGCATCGAAATCCTCCAGGGACCCGAAAACGTGGACCATAGCCCACGAAAACGGACATAAATGCTTGAAATCACGAGTTTTGATGATGCCGCTAGAGTCGTGTACCGTGGGTCACGGGGCATCGAAATCCTCGTGGGAACCGAAAACGTGGACCATAGCCCACAAAACGGCCAGAAATGCTCGAAATCACGAGTTTTGACGATGCCGGTAGAGTCATGTACCGTGGGTCACGGGGCATCGAAATCCTCCCGGGACCCGAAAACGTGGACCATAGCCCACGAAAACGGCCATAAATGCTCGAAATCACGAGTTTTGACGATGCCGGTAGAGTCGTGTACCGTGGGTCACGGGGCATCGAAATTCTCCGGGGACCCGAAAACGTGGACCATAGCCCACGAAAACGGCTAGAAATGCTCGAAATCACGAGTTTTGACGATGCCGCTAGCAGTCGTGTACCGGGGTCCACGGGGCATCGAAATCCTCGTGGGAACCGAAAACGTGGACTATAGCCCACGAAAATAGCCAGAAATGCTCGAAATCACGAGTTTTGACGATGCCGGTAGAGTCGTGTACCGTGGGTCACGGGGCATCGAAATCCTCGTGGGAACCGAAAACGTGGACTATAGCCCACGAAAATGGCCAGAAATGCTCGAAATCACGAGTTTTGACGATGCCGCTAGAGTCGTGTACCGTGGGTCACGGGGCATCGAAATCCTCCCGGGACCCGAAAACGTGGACCATAGCCCACGAAACGGCCATAAATGCTTGAAATCACGAGTTTTGATGATGCCGCTAGAGTCGTGTACCGTGGGTCACGGGGCATCGAAATCCTCGTGGGAACCGAAAACGTGGACTATAGCCCACGAAAACGGCCAGAAATGCTCGAAATCACGAGTTTTGACGATGCCGCTAGAGTCGTGTACCGGGTGTCACGGGGCATCGAAATCCTCACGGGACCCGAAAACCGTGGACTATAGCCCACGAAAACGGCCAGAAATGCTCGAAATCACGAGTTTTGACGATGCCGCTAGAGTCGTGTACCGTGGGTCACGGGGCATCGAAATCCTCCCGGGACCCGAAAACGTGGACCATAGCCCACGAAACGGCCATAAATGCGTGAAATCACGAGTTTTGATGATGCCGCTAGAGTCGTGTACCGGGGGTCACAGGGCATCGAAATCATCCCGGGACCCGAAAATCGTGGACTATAGCCCACGAAAACGGCCAGAGATGCTCGAAATCACGAGTTTTGACGATGCCGCTAGAGTCGTGTAACGGGGGTCACGGGGTATCGAAATCCTCGTGGGACCCGAAACCGTGGACTATAGCCCACGAAAACGGCCAGAAATGCTCGAAATCACGAGTTTTAACGATGCCGCTAGAGTCGTGTACCGTGGGTCACGGGGCATCGAAATCATCCCGGGAACCGAAAACGTGGACCATAGCCCACGAAAACGGCCATAAATGCTTGAAATCACGAGTTTTGACAATGCCGGTAGAGTCGTGTACGGGGGTTCACAGGGCATCGAAATCATCCCGGGACCCGAAAACGTGGACTATAGCCCACGAAAACGGCCAGAAATGCTCGAAATCACGAGTTTTGACGATGCCGCTAGAGTCGTGTACCGGGGGTCACGGGGCATCGAAATCCTCGTGGGAACCGAAAACATGGACTATAGCCCACGAAAACGGCCAGAAATGCTCGAAATCACGAGTTTTGACGATGCTGGTAGAGTCGTGTACCGTGGGTCACGGGGCATCGAAATCCTCCGGGGACCCGAAAGCGTGGACCATAGCCCACGAAAACGGACATAAATGCTTGAAATCACGAGTTTTGATGATGCCGCTAGAGTCGTGTACCGTGGGTCACGGGGCATCGAAATCCTCGTGGGAACCGAAAACGTGGACCATAGCCCACGAAAACGGCCATAAATGCTCGAAATCACGAGTTTTGACGATGCCGGTAGAGTCATGTACCGTGGGTCACGGGGCATCGAAATCCTCCCGGGACCCGAAAACGTGGACCATAGCCCACGAAAACGGCCATAAATGCTTGAAATCACGAGTTTTGACGATGCCGGTAGAGTCATGTACCGTGGGTCACGGGGCATCAAAATCCTCCCGGGACCCGAAAACATGGACCATAGCCCACGAAAACGGCTATAAATGCTCGAAATCACGAGTTTTAATGATGCCGCTAGAGTCGTGTACCGGGGGTCACAGGGCATCGAAATCATCCCTGGACCCGAAAACGTGGACCATAGCGCACGAAAATGGCCAGAAATGCTCGAAGTCACGAGTTTTAACGATGCCGCTAGAGTCGTGTACCGGGGGTCACAGGGCATCGAAATCATACCTGGAACCGAAAACGTGGACTATAGCCCACGAAAATAGCCAGAAATGCTTGAAATCACGAGTTTTGACGATGCCGGTAGAGTCGTGTACCATGGGTCACGGGGCATCGAAATACTCCTGGGACCCGAAACGTGGACTATAGCCCACGAAAACGGCAACAAATGCTCGAAATCACGAGTTTTGACGATGCCGCTAGAGTCGTGTACCGGGTGTCACGGGGCATCGAAATCCTCGTGGGACCCGAAAACGTGGACTATAGCCCACGAAAACGGCCATAAATGCTTGAAATCACGAGTTTTGACGATGCCGGTAGAGTCGTGTACCGTGGGTCACTGGGCATCAAAATCCTCCCAGGACTCGAAAACGTGGACCATAGCCCACGAAAACGGCCAGAAATGCTCGAAATCACGAGTTTTAACGATGCCGCTAGAGTCGTGTACCGGGGGTCACAGGGCATCGAAATCATCCCTGGAACCGAAAACGTGGACTATAGCCCACGAAAATAGCCAGAAATGCTCGAAATCACGAGTTTTGACAATGCCGGTAGAGTCGTGTACCATGGGTCACGGGGCATCGAAATACTCCCGGGACCCGAAAACGTGGACTATAGCCCACGAAAACGGCTAGAAATGCTCGAAATCACGAGTTTTGACGATGCCGCTAGAGTCGTGTACCGGGGGTCACGGGGCATCGAAATCCTCGTGGGAACCGAAAACGTGGACTATAGCCCACGAAAACGGCTAGAAATGCTCGAAATCACGAGTTTTGACGATGCCGGTAGAGTCGTGTACCGTGGGTCACGGGGCATCGAAATCCTCGTGGGAACCGAAAACATGGACCATAGCCCACGAAAACGGCCATAAATGCTTGAAATCACGAGTTTTGATGATGCCGCTAGAGTCGTGTACCGGGGGTCACGGGGCATCGAAATCCTCGTGGGAACCGAAAACGTGGACTATAGCCCACGAAAATAGCCAGAAATGCTCGAAATCACGAGTTTTGACGATGCCGGTAGAGTCGTGTACCGTGGGTCACGGGCAACGAAATCCTCGTGGGAACCGAAAACGTGGACTATAGCCCACGAAAATAGCCAGAAATGCTCGAAATCACGAGTTTTGACGATGCCGGTAGAGTCGTGTACCGTGGGTCACGGGGCATCGAAATCCTCCCGGGACCCGAAAACGTGGACCATAGCCCACGAAAACGGCCATAAATGCTTGAAATCACGAGTTTTGACGATGTCGCTAGAGTCATGTACCGTGGGTCACGGGGCATCGAAATCCTCCCGGGACCCGAAAACGTGGACCATAGCCCATGAAAACGGCTATAAATGCTCGAAATCACGAGTTTTGATGATGCCGCTAGAGTCGTGTACCGGGGTCACAGGGCATCGAAATCATCCCTGGACCCGAAAATCGTGGACTATAGCCCACGAAAACGGCCAGAAATGCTCGAAGTCACGAGTTTTGACGATGCCGGTAGAGTCGTGTACCATGGGTCACGGGGCATCGAAATACTCCCGGGACCCGAAAACGTGGACTATAGCCCACGAAACGGCTAGAAATGCTCGAAATCACGAGTTTTGACGATGCCGCTAGAGTCGTGTACCGGGGTCACGGGGCAACGAAATCCTCCGGGACCCGAAACGTGGACTATAGCCCACGAAAACGGCCATAAATGCTTGAAATCACGAGTTTTAATGATGCCGCTAGAGTCGTGTACCGTGGGTCACGGGGCATCGAAATCATCCCGGGACCCGAAAATCGTGGACTATAGCCCACGAAAACGGCCAGAAATGCTCGAAATCACGAGTTTTGACGATGCCGCTAGAGTCGTGTACCGGGTGTCACGGGGCATCGAAATCCTCACGGGATCCGAAAACCGTGGACTATAACCCACGAAAACGGCCAGAAATGCTCGAAATCACGAGTTTTGACAATGCCGCTAGAGTCGTGTACCGTGGGTCGCGGGGCATCGAAATCCTCCCGGGACCCGAAAACGTGGACCATAGCCCACGAAAATGGCCATAAATGCTTGAAATCACGAGTTTTAATGATGCCGCTAGAGTCGTGTACCGGGGGTCACAGGGCATCGAAATCATCCCGGGACCCGAAAATCGTGGACTATAGCCCACGAAAACGGCCAGAAATGCTCGAAATCACGAGTTTTGACGATGCCGCTAGAGTCGTGTAACGGGGGTCACGGGGTATCGAAATCCTCGTGGGACCCGAAACCGTGGACTATAGCCCACGAAAACGGCCAGAAATGCTTGAAATCACGAGTTTTGACGATGCCGGTAGAGTCGTGTACCGTGGGTCACGGGGCATCGAAATCCTCCCGGGACCCGAAAACGTGGACCATAGCCCACGAAAACGGCCATAAATGCTTGAAATCACGAGTTTTAATGATGCCGCTAGAGTCGTGTACCGGGGTTCACGGGGCATCGAAATCATCCCGGGACCCAAAAATCGTGGACTATAGTCCACGAAAACGGCCAGAAATGCTCGAAATCACGAGTTTTGACGATGCCACTAGAGTCATGTACCGGGGGTCACGGGGCATCGAAATCCTCGTGGGAACCGAAAACATGGACTATAGCCCACGAAAACGGCCAGAAATGCTCGAAATCACGAGTTTTGACGATGCCGGTAGAGTCGTGTACCGTGGGTCACGGGGCAACGAAATCCTCCCGGGACCCGAAAACGTGGACCATAGCCCACGAAAACGGCCAGAAATGCTTGAAATCACGAGTTTTAATGATGCCGCTAGAGTCGTGTACCGTGGGTCACAGGGCATCGAAATCATCCCGGGACCCGAAAACGTGGACCATAGCCCACGAAAACGGCCATAAATGCTTGAAATCACGAGTTTTAATGATGCCGCTACAGTCGTGTACCGGGGGTCACAGGACATCGAAATCATCCCGGGACCCGAAAATCGTGGACTATAGTCCACGAAAACGGCCAGAAATTCTCGAAATCACTAGTTTTGACGATGCCACTAGAGACTTGTACCGGGGGTCACGGGGCATCGAAATCCTCGTGGGAACCGAAAACGTGGACTATAGCCCACGAAAACGGCCAGAAATGCTCGAAATCACGAGTTTTGACAATGCCGCTAGAGTCGTGTACCAGGGGTCGCGGGGCATCGAAATCCTCCCGGGACCCGAAAACATGGACCATAGCCCACGAAAACGGCCATAAATGCTTGAAATCACGAGTTTTGACGATGCCGGTAGAGTCATGTACCGTGGGTCACGGGGCATCAAAATCCTCCCGGGACCCGAAAACGTGGACCATAGCCCATGAAAACGGCTATAAATGCTCGAAATCACGAGTTTTGATGATGCCGCTAGAGTCGTGTACCGGGGGTCACAGGGCATCGAAATCATCCCTGGACCCGAAAATCGTGGACTATAGCCCACAAAAACGGCCAGAAATGCTCGAAGTCACGAGTTTTGACGATGCCGGTAGATTCGTGTACCATGGGTCACGGGGCATCGAAATACTCCGGGACCCGAAAACGTGGACTATAGCCCACGAAAACGGCCAGAAATGCTCGAAATCACGAGTTTTGACGATGCCGCCAGAGTCATGTACCGGGGGTCACGGGGCATCGAAATCCTCCCGGGACCCGAAAACGTGGACCATAGCCCACGAAAACGGCCATAAATGCTTGAAATCACGAGTTTTGATGATGCCGGTAGAGTCGTGTACCGTGGGTCATGGGGCATCGAAATACTCCTGGGACCGAAAACGTGGACTATAGCCCACGAAAACGGCTAGAAATGCTCGAAATCACGAGTTTTGACGATGCCGCTAGAGTCGTGTACCGGGGGTCACGGGGCATCGAAATCCTCGTGGGAACCGAAAACGTGGACTATAGCCCACGAAAACGGCCAGAAATGCTCGAAATCACGAGTTTTGACGATGCCGGTAGAGTCGTGTACCGTGGGTCACGGGGCAACGAAATCCTCCCGGGACCCGAAAACATGGACCATAGCCCACGAAAACGGCCATAAATGCTCGAAATCACGAGTTTTGACGATGCCGCTAGAGTCGTGTACCGGGGGTCACGAGGCATCAAAATCCTCCCGGGACCCGAAAACGTGGACCATAGCCCACGAAAACGGCCATAAATGCTTGAAATCACGAGTTTTAATGATGCCGCTAGAGTCGTGTACCGGGGTTCACAGGGCATCGAAATCATCCCGGGACCCAAAAATCGTGGACTATAGTCCACGAAAACGGCCAGAAATGCTCGAAATCACGAGTTTTGACGATGCCACTAGAGTCATGTAGCGGGGGTCACGAGGCATCGAAATCCTCGTGGGAACCGAAAACATGGACTATAGCCCACGAAAACGGCCAGAAATGCTCGAAATCGCGAGTTTTGACGATGCCGGTAGAGTCGTGTACCGTGGGTCACGGGGCAACGAAATCCTCCCGGGACCCGAAAACGTGGACCATAGCCCACGAAAACGGCCAGAAATGCTCGAAATCACGAGTTTTAATGATGCCGCTAGAGTCGTGTACCGTGGGTCACAGGGCATCGAAATCATCTCGGGACCCGAAAACGTGGACCATAGCCCACGAAAACGGCCATAAATGCTTGAAATCACGAGTTTTAATGATGCCGCTAGCAGTCGTGTACCGGGGGTCACAGGACATCGAAATCATCCCGGGACCCGAAAATCGTGGACTATAGTCCACGAAAACGGCCAGAAATTCTCGAAATCACTAGTTTTGACGATGCCACTAGAGACATGTACCGGGGGTCACGGGGCATCGAAATCCTCGTGGGAACCGAAAACGTGGACTATAGCCCACGAAAACGGCCAGAAATGCTCGAAATCACGAGTTTTGACAATGCCGCTAGAGTCGTGTACCGGGGGTCGCGGGGCATCGAAATCCTCCCGGGACCCGAAAACATGGACCATAGCCCACGAAAACGGCCATAAATGCTTGAAATCACGAGTTTTGACGATGCCGGTAGAGTCATGTACCGTGGGTCACGGGGCATCAAAATCCTCCCGGACCCGAAACGTGGACCATAGCCCATGAAAACGGCTATAAATGCTCGAAATCACGAGTTTTGACGATGCCGCTAGAGTCGTGTACCGGGGGCACAGGGCATCGAAATCATCCCCGGACCCGAAAATCGTGGACTATAGCCCACGAAAACGGCCAGAAATGCTCGAAATCACGAGTTTTGACGATGCCGCTAGATTCGTGTACCATGGGTCACGGGGCATCGAAATCCTCCTGGGACCCGAAAACGTGGACTATAGCCCACGAAAACGGCTAGAAATGCTCGAAATCACGAGTTTTGACGATGCCGCTAGAGTCGTGTACCGGGGGTCACGGGGCATCGAAATCCTCCCGGGACCCGAAAACGTGGACTATAGCCCACGAAAACGGCCATAAATGCTTGAAATCACGAGTTTTAATGATGCCGCTAGAGTCGTGTACCGGGGGTCACAGGGCATCGAAATCATCCCGGGACCCGAAAATCGTGGACTATAGCCCACGAAAACGGCCGGAAATGCTCGAAATCACGAGTTTTGACGATGCCGCTAGAGTCGTGTACCGGGGGTCACGTGGCATCAAAATCCTCCCGGGACCCGAAAACGTGGACTATAGCCCACGAAAACAGCCAGAAATGCTCGAAATCACGAGTTTTGACGATGCCGCTAGAGTCATGTACCGGGGGTCACGGGGCATCGAAATCCTCCCGGGACCCGAAAACGTGGACCATAGCCCACGAAAACGGCCATAAATGCTTGAAATCACGAGTTTTAATGATGCCGCTAGAGTCGTGTACCATGGGTCACGGGGCATCGAAATACTCCCGGGACCCGAAAACGTGGACTATAGCCCACGAAAACGGCCAGAAATGCTCGAAATCACGAGTTTTAACGATGCCGCTAGAGTCGTGTACCGGGGGTCACGGGGCATCGAAATCCTCGTGGGAACCGAAAACGTGGACTATAGCCCACGAAAATAGCCAGAAATGCTCGAAATCACGAGTTTTGACGATGCCGGTAGAGTCGTGTACCGTGGGTCACGGGGCATCGAAATCCTCCCGGGACCCGAAAACATGGACCATAGCCCACGAAAACGGCCATAAATGCTTGAAATCACGAGTTTTGACAATGCCGCTAGAGTCGTGTACCGTGGGTCACTGGGCATCAAAATCCTCTCGGGACCCGAAAACGTGGACCATAGCGCACGAAAATGGCCAGAAATGCTCGAAATCACGAGTTTTAACGATGCCGCTAGAGTCGTGTACCGGGGGTCACAGGGCATCGAAATCATCCCTGGAACCGAAAACGTGGACTATAGCCCACGAAAATAGCCAGAAATGCTTGAAATCACGAGTTTTGACGATGCCGGTAGAGTCGTGTACCATGGGTCACGGGGCATCGAAATACTCCCGGGACCCGAAAACGTGGACTATAGCAGACGAAAACGGCTACAAATGCTCGAAATCACGAGTTTTGACGATGCCGCTAGAGTCGTGTACCGGGTGTCACGGGGCATCGAAATCCTCGTGGGAACCGAAAACGTGGACTATAGCCCACGAAAATAGCCAGAAATGCTCGAAATCACGAGTTTTGACGATGCCAGCTAGAGTCGTGTACCGTGGGTCACGGGGCATCGAAATCCTCCCGGGACCCGAAAACGTGGACCATAGCCCACGAAAACGGCCATAAATGCTTGAAATCACGAGTTTTGATGATGCCGCTAGAGTCGTGTACCGTGGGTCACGGGGCATCGAAATCATCTCGGGACCCGAAAATCGTGGACTATAGCCCACGAAAACGGCCAGAAATGCTCGAAATCACGAGTTTTGACGATGCCGCTAGAGTCGTGTACCGGGGTCACGGGGCATCGAAATCCTCGTGGGAACCGAAAACGTGGACTATAGCCCACGAAAATGGCCAGAAATGCTCGAAATCACGAGTTTTGACGATGCCGGTAGAGTCGTGTACCGTGGGTCACGGGGCATCGAAATCCTCCGGGACCCGAAAACGTGGACCATAGCCCACGAAAACGGCCATAAATGCTTGAAATCACGAGTTTTGATGATGCCGCTAGAGTCGTGTACCGTGGGTCACGGGGCATCGAAATCCTCGTGGGAACCGAAAACGTGGACTATAGCCCACGAAAATAGCCAGAAATGCTCGAAATCACGAGTTTTGACGATGCCGGTAGAGTCGTGTACCGTGGGTCACGGGGCATCGAAATCCTCGTGGGAACCGAAAACGTGGACTATAGCCCACGAAACGGCCAGAAATGCTCGAAATCACGAGTTTTGACGATGCCGCTAGAGTCATGTACCGGGTGTCACGGGGCATCGAAATCCTCCCGGGACCCGAAAACCGTGGACTATAACCCACGAAAACGGCCAGAAATGCTCGAAATCACGAGTTTTGACAATGCCGCTAGAGTCGTGTACCAGGGGTCGCGGGGCATCGAAATCCTCGTGGGAACCGAAAACGTGGACTATAGCCCACGAAAACGGCCATAAATGCTTGAAATCACGAGTTTTGACGATGCCGGTAGAGTCATGTACCGTGGGTCACGGGGCATCGAAATCCTCCGGGACCCGAAAACGTGGACCATAGCCCATGAAAACGGCTATAAATGCTCGAAATCACGAGTTTTGATGATGCCGCTAGAGTCGTGTACCGGGGGTCACGGGGCATCGAAATCATCCCGGGACCCGAAAATCGTGGACTATAGCCCACGAAACGGCCAGAAATGCTCGAAATCACGAGTTTTGACGATGCCGGTAGATTCGTGTACCATGGGTCACGGGGCATCGAAATACTCCGGGACCCGAAACGTGGACTATAGCCCACGAAAACGGCTAGAAATGCTCGAAATCACGAGTTTTGACGATGCCGCTAGAGTCGTGTACCGGGGGTCACGGGGCAACGAAATCCTCCCGGGACCCGAAAACGTGGACTATAGCCCACGAAAACGGCCATAAATGCTTGAAATCACGAGTTTTAATGATGCCGCTAGAGTCGTGTACCGGGGGTCACGGGGCATCGAAATCATCCCGGGACCCGAAAATCGTGGACTATAGCCCACGAAAACGGCCAGAAATGCTCGAAATCACGAGTTTTGACGATGCCGCTAGAGTCGTGTACCGGGGGTCACGTGGCATCAAAATCCTCCCGGGAACCGAAAACGTGGACTATAGCCCACGAAAACAGCCAGAAATGCTCGAAATCACGAGTTTTGACGATGCCGCTAGAGTCATGTACCGGGGGTCACGGGGCATCGAAATCCTCCTGGGACCCGAAAACGTGGACCATAGCCCACGAAAACGGCCATAAATGCTTGAAATCACGAGTTTTAATGATGCCGGTAGAGTCGTGTACCATGGGTCATGGGGCATCGAAATACTCCCGGGACCCGAAAACGTGGACTATAGCCCACGAAAACGGCTAGAAATGCTCGAAATCACGAGTTTTGACGATGCCGCTAGAGTCGTGTACCGGGGGTCACGGGGCATCGAAATCCTCGTGGGAACCGAAAGCGTGGACTATAGCCCACGAAAAAAGCCGAAAATGCTCGAAATCACGAGTTTTGACGATGCCGGTAGAGTCGTGTACCGTGTGTCACGGGGCATCGAAATCCTCCCGGGACCCGAAAACATGGACCATAGCCCACGAAAACGGCCATAAATGCTTGAAATCACGAGTTTTGACAATGCCTCTAGAGTCGTGTACCGTGGGTCACCGGGCATCAAAATCCTCTCGGGACCGAAAACGTGGACCATAGCCCACGAAAATGGCCAGAAATGCTCGAAATCACGAGTTTTGACGATGCCGCTAGAGTCGTGTACCGGGGGTCACGGGGCATCGAAATCATCCCGGGAACCGAAAACGTGGACTATAGCCCACGAAAATAGCCAGAAATGCTTGAAATCACGAGTTTTGACGATGCCGGTAGAGTCGTGTACCATGGGTCACGGGGCATCGAAATACTCCCGGGACCCGAAAATGTGGACTATAGCCCACGAAAACGGCTACAAATGCTCGAAATCACGAGTTTTGACGATGCCGCTAGAGTCGTGTACCGGGTGTCACGGGGCATCGAAATCCTCGTGGGAACCGAAAACGTGGACTATAGCCCACGAAAATAGCCAGAAATGCTCGAAATCACGAGTTTTGACGATGCCGGTAGAGTCGTGTACCGTGGGTCACGGGGCATCGAAATCCTCGTGGGAACCGAAAACGTGGACTATAGCCCACGAAAACGGCCAGAAATGCTCGAAATCACGAGTTTTGACGATGCCGCTAGAGTCATGTACCGGGTGTCACGGGGCATCGAAATCCTCCCGGGACCCGAAAACCGTGGACTATAACCCACGAAAACGGCCAGAAATGCTCGAAATCACGAGTTTTGACAATGCCGCTAGAGTCGTGTACCGGGGGTCACGGGGCATCGAAATCCTCGTGGGAACCGAAAACGTGGACTATAGCCCACGAAAACGGCCATAAATGCTTGAAATCACGAGTTTTGACGATGCCGGTAGAGTCATGTACCGTGGGTCACGGGGCATCAAAATCCTCCCGGGACCCGAAAACGTGGACCATAGCCCATGAAAACGGCTATAAATGCTCGAAATCACGAGTTTTGATGATGCCGCTAGAGTCGTGTACCGGGGGTCACATGGCATCGAAATCATCCCTGGACCCGAAAATCGTGGACTATAGCCCACGAAAACGGCCAGAAATGCTCGAAGTCACGAGTTTTGACGATGCCGGTAGAGTCGTGTACCATGGGTCACGGGGCATCGAAATACTCCCGGGACCCGAAAACGTGGACTATAGCCCACGAAAACGGCTAGAAATGCTCGAAATCTCGAGTTTTGACGATGCCGCTAGAGTCGTGTACCGGGGTCACGGGGCATCGAAATCCTCGTGGGACCCGAAAACGTGGACTATAGCCCACGAAAACAGCCATAAATGCTCGAAATCACGAGTTTTAATGATGCCGCTAGAGTCGTGTACCGTGGGTCACGGGGCATCGAAATCCTCCCGGGACCCGAAAACGTGGACCATAGCCCACGAAAAAGGTCATAAATGCTTGAAATCACGAGTTTTGACGATGCCGCTAGAGTCATGTACCGGGGGTCACGAGGCATCGAAATCCTCGTGGGAACCGAAAACATGGACTATAGCCCACGAAAACGGCCAGAAATGCTCGAAATCGCGAGTTTTGACGATGCCGGTAGAGTCGTGTACCGTGGGTCACGGGGCAACGAAATCCTCCCGGGACCCGAAACGTGGACCATAGCCCACGAAAACGGCCATAAATGCTTGAAATCACGAGTTTTAATGATGCCGCTAGAGTCGTGTACCGGGGGTCACGGGGCATCGAAATCATCCCGGGACCCGAAAATCGTGGACTATAGTCCACGAAAACGGCCGAAAGGCTCGAAATCACTAGTTTTGACGATGCCACTAGAGTCATGTAGCGGGGGTCACGAGGCATCGAAATCCTCGTGGGAACCGAAAACATGGACTATAGCCCACGAAAACGGCCAGACATGCTCGAAATCGCGAGTTTTGACGATGCCGGTAGAGTCATGTACCGTGGGTCACGGGGCATCAAAATCCTCCCGGGACCCGAAAACGTGGACCATAGCCCATGAAAACGGCTATAAATGCTCGAAATCACGAGTTTTGATGATGCCGCTAGAGTCGTGTACCGGGGGTCACGGGGCATCGAAATCATCCCTGGACCCGAAAATCGTGGACTATAGCCCACGAAAACGGCCAGAAATGCTCGAAGTCACGAGTTTTGACGATGCCGCGTAGAGTCGTGTACCATGGGTCACGGGGCATCGAAATCCTCCCGGGACCCGAAAACGTGGACTATAGCCCACGAAAACGGCTAGAAATGCTCGAAATCACGAGTTTTGACGATGCCGCTAGAGTCGTGTACCGGGGGTCACGGGGCATCGAAATCCTCGTGGGAACCGAAAACGTGGACTATAGCCCACGAAAATAGCCAGAAATGCTCGAAATCACGAGTTTTAATGATGCCGCTAGAGTCGTGTACCGTGGGTCACGGGCCATCGAAATCCTCCCGGGACCCGAAAACGTGGACCATAGCCCACGAAAAAGGTCATAAATGCTTGAAATCACGAGTTTTGACGATGCCGCTAGAGTCATGTACCGGGGGTCACGAGGCATCGAAATCCTCGTGGGAACCGAAAACATGGACTATAGCCCACGAAAACGCCAGAAATGCTCGAAATCGCGAGTTTTGACGATGCCGGTAGAGTCGTGTACCGTGGGTCACGGGGCAACGAAATCCTCCCGGGACCCGAAAACGTGGACCATAGCCCACGAAAACGGCCATAAATGCTTGAAATCACGAGTTTTAATGATGCCGCTAGAGTCGTGTACCGGGGGTCACGGGGCATCGAAATCATCCCGGGACCCGAAAATCGTGGACTATAGTCCACGAAAACGGCCAGAAATGCTCGAAATCACGAGTTTTGACGATGCCACTAGAGTCGTGTACCGGGGGTCACGGGGCATCGAAATCCTCGTGGGAACCGAAAACATGGACTATAGCCCACGAAAACGGCCAGACATGCTCGAAATCGCGAGTTTTGACGATGCCGCTAGAGTCGTGTACCGTGGGTCACGGGGCAACGAAATCCTACCGGGACCCGAAAACGTGGACCATAGCCCACGAAAACGGCCATAAATGCTTGAAATCACGAGTTTTAATGATGCCGCTAGAGTCGTGTACCGGGGGTCACATGGCATCGAAATCATCCCGGGACTCGAAAATCGTGGACTATAGCCCACGAAAACGGCCAGAAATGCTCGAAATCACGAGTTTTGACGATGCCGCTAGAGTCGTGTACCGGGGGTCACGGGGCATCGAAATCCTCGTGGGACCCGAAACCGTGGACTATAGCCCACGAAAACGGCCAGAAATGCTTGAAATCACGAGTTTTGACGATGCCGGTAGAGTCGTGTACCGTGGGTCACGGGGCATCGAAATCCTCCCGGGACCCGAAAACGTGGACCATAGCCCACGAAAACGGCCATAAATGCTTGAAATCACGAGTTTTAATGATGCCGCTAGAGTCGTGTACCGGGGGTCACATGACATCGAAATCATCCCGGGACCCAAAAATCGTGGACTATAGTCTACGAAAACGGCCAGAAATGCTCGAAATCACTAGTTTTGACGATGCCACTAGAGACATGTACCGGGGGTCACGAAGCATCGAAATCCTCGTGGGAACCGAAAACGTGGACTATAGCCCACGAAAACGGCCAGAAATGCTCGAAATCACGAGTTTTGACGATGCCGCTAGAGTCATGTACCGGGTGTCACGGGGCATCGAAATCCTCACGGGACCCGAAAACCGTGGACTATAACCCACGAAAACGGCCAGAAATGCTCGAAATCACGAGTTTTGACAATGCCGCTAGAGTCGTGTACCGGGGGTCGCGGGGCATCGAAATCCTCCCGGGACCCGAAAACATGGACCATAGCCCACGAAAATGGCCATAAATGCTTGAAATCACGAGTTTTAATGATGCCGCTAGAGTCGTGTACCGGGGGTCACAGGGCATCGAAATCATCCCGGGACCGAAAATCGTGGACTATAGCCCACGAAAATGGCCAGAAATCCTCGAAATCACGAGTTTTGACGATGTCGCTAGAGTCGTGTACCGGGGGTCACGGGGCATCGAAATCCTCGTGGGAACCGAAAACCGTGGACTATCGCCCACGAAAACGGCCAGAAATGCTCGAAATCACGAGTTTTGACGATGCCGCTAGAGTCGTGTACCGGGGGTCACGGGGCATCGAAATCCTCGCGGGACCCGAAAACATGGACTATAGCCCACGAAAACGGCCAGAAATGCTCGAAATCACGAGTTTTGACGATGCCGGTAGAGTCGTGTACCGTGGGTCACGGGGCAACGAAATCCTCCCGGGACCCGAAAACGTGGACCATAGCCCACGAAAACGGCCATAAATGCTTGAAATCACGAGTTTTAATGATGCCGCTAGATTCGTGTACCGGGGGTCACAGGGCATCGAAATCATCCCGGGACCCGAAAATCGTGGACTATAGCCCACGAAAACGGCCGAAATGCTCGAAATCACGAGTTTTGACGATGCCGCTAGAGTCGTGTACCGGGGGTCACGGGGCATCGAAATCCTCGTGGGACCCGAAACCGTGGACTATAGCCCACGAAAACGGCCAGAAATGCTTGAAATCACGAGTTTTGACGATGCCGGTAGAGTCGTGTACCGTGGGTCACGGGGCATCGAAATCCTCCCGGGACCCGAAAACGTGGACCATAGCCCACGAAAACGGCCATAAATGCTTGAAATCACGAGTTTTAATGATGCCGCTAGAGTCGTGTACCGGGGGTCACGGGACATCGAAATCATCCCGGGACCCGAAAATCGTGGACTATAGTCTACGAAAACGGCCAGAAATGCTCGAAATCACTAGTTTGGACGATGCCACTAGAGACATGTACCGGGGGTCACGAGGCATCGAAATCCTCGTGGGAACCGAAAACGTGGACTATAGCCCACGAAAACGGCCCGAAATGCTCGAAATCACGAGTTTTGACGATGCCGCTAGAGTCATGTACCGGGTGTCACGGGGCATCGAAATCCTCACGGGACCCGAAAACCGTGGACTATAACCCACGAAAACGGCGCGAAATGCTCGAAATCACGAGTTTTGACAATGCCGCTAGAGTCGTATACCAGGGGTCGCGGGGCATCGAAATCCTCCCGGGACCCGAAAACATGGACCATAGCCCACGAAAACGGCCATAAATGCTTGAAATCACGAGTTTTAATGATGCCGCTAGAGTCGTGTACCGGGGGTCACAGGGCATCGAAATCATCCCGGGACCCGAAAATCGTGGACTATAGTCCACGAAAACGGCCAGAAATGCTCGAAATCACGAGTTTTGACGATGCCGCTAGAGTCATGTACCGGGTGTCACGGGGCATCGAAATCCTCACGGGACCCGAAAACCGTGGACTATCGCCCACGAAAACGGCCAGAAATGCTCGAAATCACGAGTTTTGACAATGCCGCTAGAGTCGTGTACCAGGGGTCGCGGGGCATCAAAATCCTCCCGGGACCAGAAAACATGGACTATAACCCACGAAAACAGCCAGAAATGCTCGAAATCGCTAGTTTTGACGATGCCGGTAGAGTCGTGTACCGTGGGTCATGGTGCAACGAAATCCTCCCGGGACCCGAAAACGTGGACCATAGCCCACGAAAACGGCCATAAATGCTTGAAATCACGAGTTTTAATGATGCCGCTAGAGTCGTGTACCGGGGGTCACGGGGCATCAAAATCATCCCGGGACCCGAAAATCGTGGACTATAGCCCACGAAAACGGCCAGAAATGCTCGAAATCACGAGTTTTGACGATGCCGCTAGAGTCGTGTACCAGGGGTCACGGGGCATCGAAATCCTCGTGGGACCCGAAACCGTGGACTATAGCCCACGAAAACGGCCAGAAATGCTTGAAATCACGAGTTTTGACGATGCCGGTAGAGTCGTGTACCGTGGGTCACGGGGCATCGAAATCCTCCCGGGACCCGAAAACGTGGACCATAGCCCACGAAAACGGCCATAAATGCTTGAAATCACGAGTTTTAATGATGCCGCTAGAGTCGTGTACCGGGGGTCACAGGGCATCGAAATCATCCCGGGACCCGAAAATCGTGGACTATAGTCCACAAAAACGGCCAGAAATGCTCGAAATCACGAGTTTTGACGATGCCACTAGAGTCATGTAGCGGGGGTCACGAGGCATCGAAATCCTCGTGGGAACCGAAAACATGGACTATAGCCCACGAAAACGGCCAGAAATGCTCGAAATCGCGAGTTTTGACGATGCCGGTAGAGTCGTGTACCGTGGGTCACGGGGCAACGAAATCCTCCCGGGACCCGAAAACGTGGACCATAGCCCACGAAAACGGCCATAAATGCTGGAAATCGCGAGTTTTAATGATGCCGCTAGAGTCGTGTACCGGGGGTCACAGGGCATCGAAATCATCCCGGGACCCGAAAATCGTGGACTATAGCCCACGAAAACGGCCAGAAATGCTCGAAATCACGAGTTTTGACGATGCCGCTAGAGTCGTGTACCGGGGGTCTGGGGCATCGAAATCCTCGTGGGACCCGAAACCGTGGACTATACCCCACGAAAACGGCCAGAAATGCTTGAAATCACGAGTTTTGACGATGCCGGTAGAGTCGTGTACCGTGGGTCACGGGGCATCGAAATCCTCCCGGGACCCGAAAACGTGGACCATAGCCCACGAAAACGGCCATAAATGCTTGAAATCACGAGTTTTAGTGATGCCGCTAGAGTCGTGTACCGGGGGTCACAGGACATCGAAATCATCCCGGGACCCGAAAATCGTGGACTATAGTCCACGAAAACGGCCAGAAATGCTCGAAATCACTAGTTTTGACGATGCCACTAGAGACATGTACCGGGGGTCACGAGGCATCGAAATCCTCGTGGGAACCGAAAACGTGGACTATAGCCCACGAAAACGGCCAGAAATGCTCGAAATCACGAGTTTTGACGATGCCGCTAGAGTCATGTACCGGGTGTCACGGGGCATCGAAATCCTCACGGGACCCAAAAACCGTGGACTATAACCCACGAAAACGGCCAGAAATGCTCGAAATCACGAGTTTTGACAATGCCGCTAGAGTCGTGTACCAGGGGTCGCGGGGCATCGAAATCCTCCCGGGACCCGAAAACATGGACCATAGCCCACGAAAACGACCATAAATGCTTGAAATCACGAGTTTTAATGATGCCGCTAGAGTCGTGTACCGGGGGTCACAGGGCATCGAAATCATCCCGGGACCCGAAAATCGTGGACTATAGTCCACGAAAACGGCCAGAAATGCTCGAAATCACGAGTTTTGACGATGCCGCTAGAGTCATGTACCGGGGGTCACGGGGCATCGAAATCCTCACGGGACCCAAAACCGTGGACTATAGCCCACGAAAACGGCCAGAAATGCTCGAAATCACGAGTTTTGACAATGCCGCTAGAGTCGTGTACCAGGGGTCGCGGGGCATCAAAATCCTCCCGGGACCAGAAAACATGGACTATAGCCCACGAAAACAGCCAGAAATGCTCGAAATCGCGAGTTTTGACGATGCCGCCAGAGTCGTGTACCGTGGGTCACGGGGCATCGAAATCCTACTGGGACCCGAAACCGTGGACTATAGCCCACGAAAACGGCCAGAAATGCTTGAAATAACGAGTTTTAATGATGCCGCTAGAGTCATGTACCGGGGGTCACGGGGCATCAAAATCCTCCCGGGAACCGAAAACGTGGACTAGCCCACGAAAATAGCAAGAAAATGCTCGAAATCACGAGTTTTGATGATGCCGCTAGAGTCGTGTACCGAGGGTCACGGGGCATCAAAATCCTCCCGGGACCCGAAAATGTGGACCATAGCCCACGAAAACGGCCATAAATGCTTGAAATCACGAGTTTTAATGATGCCGCTAGAGTCGTGTACCGGGGTCACGGGGCATCGAAATCAACCCGGGACCCGAAAATCGTGGAATATAGCCCACGAAAACGGCCAGAAATGCTCGAAATCACGAGTTTTGACGATGCCGCTAGAGTCGTGTACCTGGGGTCACGGGGCATCAAAATCCTCCCGGGACCCGAAAACGTGGACCATAGCCCACGAAAACGGCCATAAATGCTTGAAATCACGAGTTTTGATGATGCCGCTAGAGTCGTGTACCGGGGTCACAAGGCATCGAAATCATCCCGGGACCCGCAAATCGTGGACTATAGCCCACGAAAACGGCCAGAAATGCTCGAAATCACGAGTTTTGACGATGCCGCTAGAGTCGTGTACCGGGGTCACGGGGCATCGAAATCCTCGTGGGACCCGAAACCGTGGACCATAGCCCACGAAAACGGCCAGAAATGCTTGAAATCACGAGTTTTGACGATGCCGGTAGAGTCGTGTACCGTGGGTCACGGGGCATCGAAATCCTCCGGGACCCGAAAACGTGGACCATAGCCCACGAAAACGGCCATAAATGCTTCAAATCACGAGTTTTAATGATGCCGCTAGAGTCGTGTATCGGGGGTCACAGGGCATCGAAATCATCCCGGGACCCGAAAATCGTGGACTATAGTCCACGAAAACGGCCAGAAATGCTCGAAATCACGAGTTTTGACGATGCCACTAGAGTCATGTAGCGGGGGTCACGAGGCATCGAAATCCTCGTGGGAACCGAAAACATGGACTATAGCCCACGAAAACGGCCAGAAATGCTCGAAATCACGAGTTTTGACGATGCCGCTAGACTCATGTACCGGGTGTCACGGGGCATCGAAATCCTCACGGGACCCGAAAATCGTGGACTATAACCCCGAAAACGGCCAGAAATGCTCGAGATCACGAGTTTTGTCGATGCCGCTAGAGTCGTGTACCGGGGGTCACGGGGCATCGAAATCCTCGTGGGAACCGAAAACGTGGACTATAGCCCACGAAAACGGCCAGAAATGCTCGAAATCACGAGTTTTGACGATGCCGCTAGAGTCATGTACCGGGGGTCAAGGGGCATCGAAATCCTCCCGGGACCCGAAAACATGGACTATAGCCCACGAAAACGGGCAGAAATGCTCGAGATCATGAGTTTTGACGATGCCGCTAGAGTCATGTACCGGGGGTCACGGGGCATCAAAATCTTCCCGGGAACCGAAAACGTGGACTATAGCCCACGAAAATAGCAAGAAATGCTCGAAATCACGAGTTTTGATGATGCCGCTAGAGTCATGTACCGGGGGTCACGGGGCATCAAAATCCTCCCGGGAACCGAAAACGTGGACTAGCCCACGAAAATAGCAAGAAAATGCTCGAAATCACGAGTTTTGATGATGCCGCTAGAGTCGTGTACCGAGGGTCACGGGGCATCAAAATCCTCCCGGGACCGAAAACGTGGACCATAGCCCACGAAAACGGCCATAAATGCTTGAAATCACGAGTTTTAATGATGCCGCTAGAGTCGTGTACCGGGGGTCACAGGGCATCGAAATCAACCCGGGACCCGAAAATCGTGGAATATAGCCCACGAAAACGGCCAGAAATGCTCGAAATCACGAGTTTTGACGATGCCGCTAGAGTAGTGTACCGGGGGTCACGGGGCATCAAAATCCTCCCGGGACCCGAAAACGTGGACCATAGCCCACGAAAACGGCCATAAATGCTTGAAATCACGAGTTTTAATGATGCCGCTAGAGTCGTGTACCGGGGGTCACGAGGCATCGAAATCATCCCGGGACCCGAAAATCGTGGACTATAGCCCACGAAAACGCCCCAAATGCTCGAAATCACGAGTTTTGACGATGCCGCTAGAGTCGTGTACGGGGGTCACGGGGCATCGAAATCCTCGTGGGACCTGAAACCGTGGACCATAGCCCACGAAAACGGCCAGAAATGCTTGAAATCACGAGTTTTGACGATGCCGGTAGAGTCGTGTACCGTGGGTCACGGGGCATCGAAATCCTCCCGGGACCCGAAAACGTGGACCATAGCCCACGAAAACGGCCATAAATGCTTCAAATCACGAGTTTTAATGATGCCGCTAGAGTCGTGTACCGGGGGTCACAGGGCATCGAAATCATCCCGGGACCCGAAAATCGTGGACTATAGTCCACGAAAACGGCCAGAAATGCTCGAAATCACGAGTTTTGACGATGCCACTAGAGTCATGTAGCGGGGTCACGGGGCATCGAAATCCTCGTGGGAACCGAAAACATGGACTATAGCCCACGAAAACGGCCAGAAATGCTCGAAATCACGAGTTTTGACGATGCCGCTAGAGTCATGTACCGGGTGTCACGGGGCATCGAAATCCTCACGGGACCCGAAAACCGTGGACTATAACCCACGAAAACGGCCAGAAATGCTCGAGATCACGAGTTTTGACGATGCCGCTAGAGTAGTGTACCGGTCACGGGGCATCGAAATCCTCGTGGGAACCGAAAACGTGGACTATAGCCCACGAAAACGGCCAGAAATGCTCGAAATCACGAGTTTTGACGATGCCGCTAGAGTCATGTACCGGGTGTCACGGGGCATCGAAATCCTCCCGGGACCCGAAAACATGGACTATAGCCCACGAAAACGGGCAGAAATGCTCGAGATCACGAGTTTTAATGATGCCGCTAGAGTCGTGTACCGGGGGTCACGGGGCATCGAAATCAACCCGGGACCCGAAAATCGTGGAATATAGCCCACGAAAACGGCCAGAAATGCTCGAAATCACGAGTTTTGACGATGCCGCTAGAGTAGTGTACCGGGGTCACAGGGCATCAAAATCCTCCCGGGACCCGAAAACGTGGACCATAGCCCACGAAAACGGCCATAAATGCTTGAAATCACGAGTTTTAATGATGCCGCTAGAGTCGTGTACCGGGGGTCACAGGGCATCGAAATCATCCCGTGACTCGAAAATCGTGGACTATAGCCCACGAAAACGCCAGAAATGCTCGAAATCACGAGTTTTGACGATGCCGCTAGAGTCGTGTACCGGGGTCACGGGGCATCGAAATCCTCGTGGGACCCGAAACCGTGGACCATAGCCCACGAAAACGGCCAGAAATGCTTGAAATCACGAGTTTTGACGATGCCGGTAGAGTCGTGTACCGTGGGTCACGGGGCATCGAAATCCTCCCGGGACCCGAAAACGTGGACCATAGCCCACGAAAACGGCCATAAATGCTTCAAATCACGATTTTTAATGATGCCGCTAGAGTCGTGTACCGGGGGTCACAGGGCATCGAAATCATCCCGGGACCCGAAAATCGTGGACTATAGTCCACGAAAATGGCCAGAAATGCTCGAAATCACGAGTTTTGACGATGCCACTAGAGTCATGTAGCGGGGGTCACGAGGCATCGAAATCCTCGTGGGAACCGAAAACATGGACTATAGCCCACGAAAACGGCCAGAAATGCTCGAAATCACGAGTTTTGACGATGCCGCTAGACTCATGTACCGGGTGTCACGGGGCATCGAAATCCTCACGGGACCCGAAAATCGTGGACTATAACCCCCGAAAACGGCCAGAAATGCTCGAGATCACGAGTTTTGTCGATGCCGCTAGAGTCGTGTACCGGGGGTCACGGGGCATCGAAATCCTCGTGGGAACCGAAAACGTGGACTATAGCCCACGAAAACGGCCAGAAATGCTCGAAATCACGAGTTTTGACGATGCCGCTAGAGTCATGTACCGGGGGTCAAGGGGCATCGAAATCCTCCCGGGACCCGAAAACATGGACTATAGCCCACGAAAACGGGCAGAAATGCTCGAGATCATGAGTTTTGACGATGCCGCTAGGGTCATGTACCGGGGTCACGGGGCATCAAAATCCTCCCGGGAACCGAAAACGTGGACTATAGCCCACGAAAATAGCAAGAAATGCTCGAAATCACGAGTTTTGATGATGCCGCTAGAGTCATGTACCGGGGTCACGGGGCATCAAAATCCTCCCGGGAACCGAAAACGTGGACTAGCCCACGAAAATAGCAAGAAAATGCTCGAAATCACGAGTTTTGATGATGCCGCTAGAGTCGTGTACCGAGGGTCACGGGGCATCAAAATCCTCCCGGGACCCGAAAATGTGGACCATAGCCCACGAAAACGGCCATAAATGCTTGAAATCACGAGTTTTAATGATGCCGCTAGAGTCGTGTACCGGGGGTCACGGGGCATCGAAATCAACCCGGGACCCGAAAATCGTGGAATATAGCCCACGAAAACGGCCAGAAATGCTCGAAATCACGAGTTTTGACGATGCCGCTAGAGTAGTGTACCGGGGGTCACGGGGCATCAAAATCCTCCCGGGACCCGAAAACGTGGACCATAGCCCACGAAAACGGCCATAAATGCTTGAAATCACGAGTTTTAATGATGCCGCTAGAGTCGTGTACCGGGGGTCACAGGGCATCGAAATCATCCCGGGACTCGAAAATCGTGGACTATAGCCCACGAAAACAGCAATAAATGCTCGAAATCACGAGTTTTGACGATGCCGCTAGAGTCGTGTACCGGGGGTCACGGGGCATCGAAATCCTCGTGGGACCAGAAACCGTGGACCATAGCCCACGAAAACGGCCAGAAATGCTTGAAATCACGAGTTTTGACGATGCCGGTAGAGTCGTGTACCGTGGGTCACGGGGCATCGAAATCCTCCCGGGACCCGAAACGTGGACCATAGCCCACGAAAACGGCCATAAATGCTTGAAATCACGAGTTTTAATGATGCCGCTAGAGTCGTGTACCGGGGTCACAGGGCATCGAAATCATCCCGGGACTCGAAAATCGTGGACTATAGTCCACGAAAACGGCCAGAAATGCTCGAAATCACGAGTTTTGACGATGCCACTAGAGTCATGTAGCGGGGGTCACGGGGCATCGAAATCCTCGTGGGAACCGAAAACGTGGACTATAGCCCACGAAAACGGCCAGAAATGCTCGAAATCAAGAGTTTTGACGATGCCGCTAGAGTCATGTACCGGGTGTCACGGGCATCGAAATCCTCACGGGACCCGAAAACGTGGACTATAACCCACGAAAAGGCTGTAAATGCTCGAGATCACGAGTTTTGACGATGCCGCTAGAGTCGTGTACCAGGGGTCACGGGCATCGAAATCCTCGTGGGAACCGAAAACGTGGACTATAGCCCACGAAAACGGCCAGAAATGCTCGAAATCACGAGTTTTGACGATGCCGCTAGAGTCATGTACCGGGGGTCACGGGGCATCGAAATCCTCCCGGGACCCGAAAACATGGACTATAGCCCACGAAAACGGGCAGAAATGCTCGAGATCACGAGTTTTAATGATGCCGCTAGAGTCGTGTACCGGGGGTCACAGGGCATCGAAATCAACCCGGGACCCGAAAATCGTGGAATATAGCCCACGAAAACGGCCAGAAATGCTCGAAATCACGAGTTTTGACGATGCCGCTAGAGTAGTGTACCGGGGGTCACAGGGCATCAAAATCCTCCCGGGACCCGAAAACGTGGACCATAGCCCACGAAAACGGCCATAAATGCTTGAAATCGCGAGTTTTAATGATGCCGCTAGAGTCGTGTACCGGGGGTCACAGGGCATCGAAATCATCCCGTGACCCGAAAATCGTGGACTATAGCCCACGAAAACGCCCGAAATGCTCGAAATCACGAGTTTTGACGATGCCGCTAGAGTCGTGTACCGGGGGTCACGGGGCATCGAAATCCTCGTGGGACCTGAAACCGTGGACCATAGCCCACGAAAACGGCCAGAAATGCTTGAAATCACGAGTTTTGACGATGCCGTAGAGTCGTGTACCGGGGGTCACGGGGCATTGAAATCCTCCCGGTACCCGAAAACGTGGACCATAGCCCACGGAAACGGCCATAAATGCTTCAAATCACGAGTTTTAATGATGCCGCTAGAGTCGTGTACCGGGGGTCACAGGGCATCGAAATCATCCCGGGACCCGAAAATCGTGGACTATAGTCCACGAAAATGGCCAGAAATGCTCGAAATCACGAGTTTTGACGATGCCACTAGAGTCATGTAGCGGGGGTCACGAGGCATCGAAATCCTCGTGGGAACCGAAAACATGGACTATAGCCCACGAAAACGGCCAGAAATGCTCGAAATCACGAGTTTTGACGATGCCGCTAGAGTCATGTACCGGGGGTCACGGGGCATCGAAATCCTCCCAGGACCCGAAAACCGTGGACTATAACCCACGAAAACGGCCAGAAATGCTCGAGATCACGAGTTTTGTCGATGCCGCTAGAGTAGTGTACCGGTCACGGGGCATCGAAATCCTCGTGGGAACCGAAAACGTGGACTATAGCCCACGAAAACGGCCAGAAATGCTCGAAATCACGAGTTTTGACGATGCCGCTAGAGTCATGTACCGGGGGTCAAGGGGCATCGAAATCCTCCCGGGACCCGAAAACATGGACTATAGCCCACGAAAACGGGCAGAAATGCTCGAGATCATGAGTTTTGACGATGCCGCTAGGGTCATGTACCGGGGGTCACGGGGCATCAAAATCTTCCCGGGAACCGAAAACGTGGACTATAGCCCACGAAAATAGCAAGAAATGCTCGAAATCACGAGTTTTGATGATGCCGCTAGAGTCATGTACCGGGGTCACGGGGCATCAAAATCCTCCCGGAACCGAAAACGTGGACTAGCCCACGAAAATAGCAAGAAAATGCTCGAAATCACGAGTTTTGATGATGCCGCTAGAGTCGTGTACCGAGGGTCACGGGGCATCGAAATCCTCCCGGGACCCGAAAATGTGGACCATAGCCCACGAAAACGGCCATAAATGCTTGAAATCACGAGTTTTAATGATGCCGCTAGAGTCGTGTACCGGGGGGTCACAGGGCATCGAAATCATCCCGGGACCCGAAAATCGTGGACTATAGCCCACGAAAACGGCCAGAAATGCTCGAAATCACGAGTTTTGACGATGCCACTAGAGTCATGTAGCGGGGGTCACGAGGCATCGAAATCCTCGTGGGAACCGAAAACATGGACTATAGCCCACGAAAACGGCCAGAAATGCTCGAAATCACGAGTTTTGACGATGCCGCTAGAGTCATGTACCGGGGGTCACGGGGCATCGAAATCCTCCCGGGACCGAAAACCGTGGACTATAACCCACGAAAACGGCCAGAAATGCTCGAGATCACGAGTTTTGACGATGCCGCTAGAGTCGTGTACCGGGGGTCACGCGGGCATCGAAATCCTCGTGGGAACCGAAAACGTGGACTATAGCCCACGAAAACGGCCAGAAATGCTCGAAATCACGAGTTTTGACGATGCCGCTAGAGTCATGTACCGGGGGTCACGGGGCATCGAAATCCTCCGGGACCCGAAAACATGGACTATAGCCCACGAAAACGGGCAGAAATGCTCGAGATCACGAGTTTTAATGATGCCGCTAGAGTCGTGTACCGGGGGTCACAGGGCATCGAAATCAACCCGGGACCCGAAAATCGTGGAATATAGCCCACGAAAACGGCCAGAAATGCTCGAAATCACGAGTTTTGACGATGCCGCTAGAGTAGTGTACCGGGGGTCACAGGGCATCAAAATCCTCCTGGGACCCGAAAACGTGGACCATAGCCCACGAAAACGGCCATAAATGCTTGAAATCGCGAGTTTTAATGATGCCGCTAGAGTCGTGTACCGGGGGTCACAGGGCATCGAAATCATGCCGTGACCCGAAAATCGTGGACTATAGCCCACGAAAACAGCAATAAATGCTCGAAATCACGAGTTTTGACGATGCCGCTAGAGTCGTGTACCGGGGGTCACGGGGCATCGAAATCCTCGTGGGAACCGAAACCGTGGACCATAGCCCACGAAAACGGCCAGAAATGCTTGAAATCACGAGTTTTGACGATGCCGGTAGAGTCGTGTACCGTGGGTCACGGGGCATCGAAATCCTCCCGGGACTCGAAAACGTGGACCATAGCCCACGAAAACGGCCATAAATGCTTGAAATCACGAGTTTTAATGATGCCGCTAGAGTCGTGTACCGGGGGTCACAGGGCATCGAAATCATCCCGGGACTCGAAAATCGTGGACTATAGTCCACGAAAACGGCCAGAAATGCTCGAAATCACGAGTTTTGACGATGCCACTAGAGTCATGTAGCGGGGGTCACGAGGCATCGAAATCCTCGTGGGAACCGAAAACATGGACTATAGCCCACGAAAACGGCGAGAAATGCTCGAAATCACGAGTTTTGACGATGCCGCTAGACTCATGTACCGGGTGTCACGGGGCATCGAAATCCTCACGGGACCCGAAAATCGTGGACTATAACCCCGAAAACGGCCAGAAATGCTCGAGATCACGAGTTTTGTCGATGCCGCTAGAGTCGTGTACCGGGGTCACGGGGCATCGAAATCCTCGTGGGAACCGAAAACGTGGACTATAGCCCACGAAAACGGCCGAAATGCTCGAAATCACGAGTTTTGACGATGCCGCTAGAGTCATGTACCGGGGTCAAGGGGCATCGAAATCCTCCCGGGACCCGAAACATGGACTATAGCCCACGAAAACGGGCAGAAATGCTCGAGATCATGAGTTTTGACGATGCCGCTAGGGTCATGTACCGGGGTCACGGGGCATCAAAATCTTCCGGGAACCGAAAACGTGGACTATAGCCCACGAAAATAGCAAGAAATGCTCGAAATCACGAGTTTTGATGATGCCGCTAGAGTCATGTACCGGGGTCACGGGCATCAAAATCCTCCCGGAACCGAAAACGTGGACTAGCCCACGAAAATAGCAAGAAAATGCTCGAAATCACGAGTTTTGATGATGCCGCTAGAGTCGTGTACCGAGGGTCACGGGGCATCAAAATCCTCCCGGGACCCGAAAATGTGGACCATAGCCCACGAAAACGGCCATAAATGCTTGAAATCACGAGTTTTAATGATGCCGCTAGAGTCGTGTACCGGGGGTCACAGGGCATCGAAATCAACCCGGGACCCGAAAATCGTGGAATATAGCCCACGAAAACGGCCGGAAATGCTCGAAATCACGAGTTTTGACGATGCCGCTAGAGTAGTGTACCGGGGTCACAGGGCATCAAAATCCTCCCGGGACCCGAAACGTGGACCATAGCCCACGAAAACGGCCATAAATGCTTGAAATCACGAGTTTTAATGATGCCGCTAGAGTCGTGTACCGGGGGTCACAGGGCATCGAAATCATCCCGTGACCCGAAAATCGTGGACTATAGCCCACGAAAACGCCCAGAAATGCTCGAAATCACGAGTTTTGACGATGCCGCTAGAGTCGTGTACCGGGGGTCACGGGGCATCGAAATCCTCGTGGGACCTGAAACCGTGGACCATAGCCCACGAAAACGGCCAGAAATGCTTGAAATCACGAGTTTTGACGATGCCGGTAGAGTCGTGTACCGTGGGTCACGGGGCATCGAAATCCTCCCGGGACCCGAAAACGTGGACCATAGCCCACGAAAACGGCCATAAATGCTTCAAATCACGAGTTTTAATGATGCCGCTAGAGTCGTGTACCGGGGGTCACAGGGCATCGAAATCATCCCGGGACTCGAAAATCGTGGACTATAGCCCACGAAAACGGCCGAACTGCTCGAAATCACGAGTTTTGACGATGCCACTAGAGTCATGTAGCGGGGTCACGAGGCATCGAAATCCTCGTGGGAACCGAAAACATGGACTATAGCCCACGAAAACGGCCAGAAATGCTCGAAATCACGAGTTTTGACGATGCCGCTAGAGTCATGTACCGGGTGTCACGGGGCATCGAAATCCTCACGGGACCCGAAAACCGTGGACTATAACCCACGAAAACGGCCAGAAATGCTCGAGATCACGAGTTTTGACGATGCCGCTAGAGTCGTGTACCGGGGGTCACGGGGCATCGAAATCCTCGTGGGAACCGAAAACGTGGACTATAGCCCACGAAAACGGCCAGAAATGCTCGAAATCACGAGTTTTGACGATGCCGCTAGAGTCATGTACCGGGGGTCACGGGGCATCGAAATCCTCCCGGGACCCGAAAACATGGACTATAGCCCACGAAAACGGGCGAAATGCTCGAGATCACGAGTTTTGACGATGCCGCTAGGGTCATGTACCGGGGTCACGGGCATCAAAATCCTCCCGGGAACCGAAAACGTGGACTATAGCCCACGAAAATAGCAAGAAATGCTCGAAATCACGAGTTTTGATGATGCCGCTAGAGTCATGTACCGGGGTCACGGGGCATCAAAATCCTCCCGGAACCGAAAACGTGGACTATAGCCCACGAAAATAGCAAGAAATGCTCGAAATCACGAGTTTTGATGATGCCGCTAGAGTCGTGTACCGAGGGTCACGGGGCATCAAAATCCTCCCGGGACCCGAAAATGTGGACCATAGCCCACGAAAACGGCCATAAATGCTTGAAATCACGAGTTTTAATGATGCCGCTAGAGTCGTGTACCGGGGGTCACAGGGCATCGAAATCAACCCGGGACCCGAAAATCGTGGAATATAGCCCACGAAACGGCCAGAAATGCTCGAAATCACGAGTTTTGACGATGCCGCTAGAGTCGTGTACCGGGGTCACGGGGCATCAAAATCCTCCCGGGACCCGAAAACGTGGACCATAGCCCACGAAAACGGCCATAAATGCTTGAAATCACGAGTTTTAATGATGCCGCTAGAATCGTGTACCGGGGGTCACAGGGCATCGAAATCATCCCGGGACCCGAAAATCATGGACTATAGCCCACGAAAACGGCCAGAAATGCTCGAAATCACGAGTTTTGACGATGCTGCTAGAGTCGTGTACCGGGGGTCACGGGGCATCGAAATCCTCGTGGGAACCGAAAACGTGGACTATAGCCCACGAAAACGGCCAGAAATGCTCGAAATCACGAGTTTTGACGATGCCGCTAGAGTCATGTACCGGGGGTCACGGGTCATCGAAATCCTCCCGGGACCCGAAAACATGGACTATAGCCCACGAAAACGGGCAGAAATGCTCGAGATCACGAGTTTTGACGATGCCGCTAGAGTCATGTACCGGGGGTCACGGGGCATCAAAATCCTCCCGGGAACCGAAAACATGGACTATAGCCCACGAAAATAGCAAGAAATGCTCGAAATCACGGATATGGACAAGTTTTTACTCTTAACTCCAAGAGGGAGTATTTATGCTCGATAGCGGGTTCATGCCTCCATTAAATCTGGGACAGTGACAGAAAGTTCTAAGGTTGTGGATGTGTTGTTGCCACTAGGGATAAAACATTGATGCTATGTCCGAGGATGTAGTTATTGATTACATTACGCACCATACTTAATGCAATTGTTTGTTGTTTGCAACTTAATACTGGAAGGGGTTCGGATGATAACCTGAAGGTGGACTTTTTAGGCATAGATGCATGCTGAATAGCGGTCTATGTACTTTGTCGTAATGCCCAACTAAATCTCACAATACTCATCATATCATGTATGTGCATGGTCATGCCCTCTCTATTTGTCAATTGCCCGACTGTAATTTGTTCACCCAACATGCTATTTATCTTATGGGAGAGACACCTCTAGTGAACTGTGGACCCCGGTCCATTCTTTTACATCAAATACAATTTACTGCAATACTTGTTCTACTGTTTTCTGCAAACAATCATCATCCACACTATACATCTAATCCTTTGTTACAGCAAGCCGGTGAGATTGACAACCTCACCGTTACGTTGGGCAAAGTACTTTGGTTGTGTTGTGCAGGTTCCACGTTGGCGCCGGAATCCCCGGTGTTGCGCCGCACTACATCCCGCCGCCATCAACCTTCGACGTGCTTCTTGGCTCCTCCTGGTTCGATAAACCTTGGTTTCTTTCTGAGGGAAAACTTGCTACTGTACGCATCACACCTTCCTCTTGGGGTTCCCAACGGACGTGTCGATTGCACGCATCAGTGGGCTGGCCCACTTGCTATATCGTGGACCCCACATACTAATTGGGCCGGCCCTTTAACAGGGATGTGGGACCCACCTGTGTTTTTGGCCCGGCCCAGTTTCTTGTTGGGCCAGCCCACTTGCTATATGGTGGACCCCACATACTAAATGGGCCGGCCCTTTAACAGGAAAGTGGGACCCACCTGTGTTTTTGGCCCGGCACACTTGCTACATGGTGGACCCCACGTACTTAATGGGCCGGCCCTTTAACCGAAATGTGGGACCCACCTGTGTTTTTGGCCCGGCCCACTGGCTTGTTGGGCCAGCCCATTTGATCTATTGTGGACCCCACGTACTAAATGGGCCGGCCCGATAGTAGGATAGTGGGACCCACATGCTAATTGGGCCGGCCCAATAACTTATTGGGCCGGCCCGCTTTATTTAATGTGGACCCCACTTGGTAAATGGGCCGGCCCGATAATAGGAAAGTGGGTCCCGCATGTCTTGTGGGCCGGCCCTTTTCCCTGTTGACCGGTCAAACGAGTGCTTTCGGCCCGGCCCACATTCTTAGTGGGCCGGCCAATTAAAGTTTTGACCAGTCAACCTTAGAGGTTAGGCCCGGCCCACGTAACTAATGGACCAGCCCAGCTATATAGTTGACCGGTCAAACTAAGTCAGCTGGCCCGGCCCACAAACTTAATGGGCCGGCCCGCTTAACACGTGGCAGGCCTCGTGTGGGCCTACCATCTACCACTGGGTTTCAGCCGGTTAACGCCGTTAACTGCCAGTTAACGGCGTCTACCACGTGTCAGTTTGCATGACGTCAGTTGTAACGGCCCCGGGTGGTACCCCTATTAGATTTGTTTGCTCTTTTAATTTTGTGCATCATCATGCATCATGCATCCTGTCATCCACAAGATTTTATCAATAAAATTTATTTTTGAATAAAAACTATTTTGAGTTTTCCCCCTCTCATATGGTTTATAAAATAAACCTCCCCTCTCTTGTCATTTAACAAAACCCCAACACAAAATTTATTTATTTCGCTATAAATATTTGTCTCTTATTTTATCTCTTTCTCCTCCTCTGTTTTCAAATTCAAATATCTATTTGAATGGTTTCAAATTAATACAAAACAGTTTTCTGAAAAGGTAAAAGAAAAAGGAGAAAGATTTTCAAAATAGAACCCTAACCTCTAAACCTGGCCCAGCTTCCCCTCTCTTCTTTTCTCTCCCCGGTAGCCCATCACCCCAGCTCCAGCCCAGACCCACCTCCCTCCTCCGTTCGGCCCATCTCTCTTTCTCTCCTTTTTCCTCGGCCCAACCCGCAAACGAAGGGGTACGCCTCCTTTTTGCCTTGTCGTCTTTCTCCACGCATCACGCACATGGCGTGAGGAGGATGCCGTGGTCCTCCCCACCACCGCACCTCACCTGCTCCCTCCCCTTTACCCCTTCCCCACGACGCCTCCAGAAAACCCTAGCCTACCTTCCCCCTCTCCCTCGCGCCGCCGCTCTCTTCTCTCTTGCTCTTTTCCTCTCCCAACCACCGAGCCCGTGAGCTCCCCACCATGGCGCCGCCTCTCCAGGCCGTCCCTCGACGAGCTGAGGCTACCAGCAGACGCGCATCGACGTCCTCTACCCCCTCCTGCAAGCAATCGAGCCCGGACGCCCCAATTCGCCCACGAGCCGCCGTTCCCTTCTCCGTCTCTGCCGCTGATCTTCCTCGATTCCGGCGCCGTCCTTCAACCTCCGGCCAAACCGACAGAACCATCGGCCTCCTGGTAACATGGCGCACCTCCTAGACACCTCCTACCCCTCCCTTGCTTCCTGGTTCACTATCTCGGCGGTGACCGCCGCTTTTCTTCCGCAGATGCCCGACGCCGGCGGTTCCCCATCGACCCCCGGGCCCCGCGCCGCCCTTTTCTGGTTCGCGTCGACGAGAGGCGTCGAACGCCCACATGCGCGCATCCGGGGACGCCCCGCAACGCCGACCCCGAGCCGCGGTGACCACCTCCTGCGCCGCGCGCGGCCACGGCCTTCCGTCGAACACCTTCAGGGCACGCGCGCATGGTTGGCCACGCTGGCCTCCACATCGACCCACGGGCCCCATCCGTCATCCTCTGGGTCTTGGAACCCCTCCGGTGAGAAACAACACCAGATCCAGATCCCGTTACCTTTTGCAGAAAACCCCCTATCATGTTTTAGTTCTGAACCCGCAGTCCTGTCTCTGCTGGTTTCTTGCTTAACCCCCTGCAAGTTTTAATAACCAACCCGGGGTCCTTCCCCCTTACGAAAATTATTTCTGGGCCCTTTCCATTTAAATAAAACTTGTTTAATTACTTTTTAAATAGCAAATACCAATCTGTTAATAACTTTTAAATGGTAATTCATATGAAAATGTTTTCTACATGAAAATTGATCAGAAAAACGTGCTGAACATGAATATGACATCCATTCATCTGTTTGCATCTCGCATCATGTCGCGCGTAGATAGTTCGTGCATTTCACCTCACATATACGCGGAGTATTTGGGACACCGACTAAGGTTTTCCCCGCTTCGTTTAAATTGGAAGTAGCGCACCCATGCCATGTTATGCCATGTTAATCAACACTTAACTTTGTCGGTAGAAAATGCAACTCCAACCTCAATTGCTTGTCCGGGGTTCCGACTCCGCTTAAATTGGATAAGTTGCATCGCCGCATCATGTTTGCCATGTCATGCATATCATCTTGATCATGCCGATTCTTCTTCCGTAGTTGTAAGTTTGCATCCGTTGCTTGTTCCAGCATTTGCTTCTTCTCGGATAGGATCACGAAGTGGTGACGTGAGATACGACGAGTTCTCCGACAAGTTCTTCTGCAGCTTTTCACAGGCGAGCCCTCTCTCTTCACCTATTTTACTCTCTCCCTCGCACTGCTATCCTTATGTTGCGATTCTTTATCGAGTCACGTGTCCTATCCACTTGTTTACCATAATAATCCTATATGCATCATTCCTTACCCATAGCCATTGCTTGATGTTTGAGCCTTGCGAGTCGTAGGCGTGTTTAGGCTCTGTTGTTTATCTCGATCTGTTATCGAGATATGTTGGGTTGTTGGGAGGTTATCACATGCTATATCTGTTGTTGGAGATACACATGCTTTACTTAATTGTTAACAACTAAAATTGTAAGCAGAGGAATCTGTGAGCCCCTTTGCGAAAGCATCGGAACTTTGACTCGCTAATGTCCCCTAGGACCCGAGTTCTTGTTATCTGTTCCGAGATTGAGCGCTCTACCCATGCGTGGGGACGATTATTGGGACCCCCCTCACCCATTACCTTTTCTCAAGTCAGTTGAAAAGGGGGCCACAACCTTGGTTTTATTTGCCTATACCATGTATGCCATGCTTTACTTACTCGTTGCCTTCGGGTGTTTACTTCCTGTTGCCTTCGGGTGTTTATATTCTAGTACTCGTACCCCGCGGGACGTTTAGCGAAAGCGTGTGGTTCGCACGCCTAGCCGCCGTCGCAAACCCCGAGTCCGCTTCGGAGTACGGCCGGACTTCGTTACGGGTAGCTTAGTCGGGTGGCCCCCTAGACTTTCTTGTTGAGCTGGGAACGGTCTTGTTGTGAGACATCCACCTGTCGTAAGTGGGTCGAGCATGCGTATGGTTACATTTGGGCAACCCCTGCAGGGTGTACATCTTATCGATAAGCCGTGTCCGCGGTTATGGACGACTTGGAATTGTATAGCTTGATCATAGAACAACTTACACCGTTATCTTGTTGCTAATAATCTGCTAATAATTTGCGTAGTAATATAGCATTACTACAACCGATACCTAAAAAAAACTTGTCCACCGTTGAGTGCCTTTTACATTGCCTCTTCGCAATTGTTGAAGGGGATATGTGTAATTGGCTGGGTTATGTTTGTGTAGTATTTACCTGTTACCTTATGCGCTCTCTTATCTTATCTGAGTAGACGGATGTTGTAGTGTGTCTCTATTGGTTATAGTTTTGCTGCCGCTAAACCTACCATATAGCCCCAGGCGATATATATTTATACTCGCTCGGCGAGCATAGCCATTTCTAAGTCTCGCTAAGTACGTGCCGGAGTTCGTTCCTTGGTACTTACTCTCGCCTTTTCCCTTTCTCTTTTGCTTCCTCCCTTTTGTCGGCAACCGATGGCCCGACTTTGATAGGTACGAGATGACGATGTTAGCAAGGTTACCCTTCCGGCTTGGCCTGGGCAGGGTTATGGACGCCACTGGTTATCTTCAGGACTCTTAGTCCAATTTGTATCTTGTCCGTACTCGGACGTATTTTATCTTCTGTATGATTTGGATCTTTGTACTGTATATTTGTATCTTGACTCGTTGGAGTCGTTGATGTAATATATGTATCTTGTGGGCTCTATTGTAATCCTGTTGTAATGTTACCTCTCGTGTTAATTCCTCTGGCATCACGTGTGTGATTCGTCGCGCACGTCGTGTCGGAGGGCGTCTCAGAATCGATATCGTGCGGATTTCGGCGGGATCGCTGGAATCCTCAGGATACCGGGATCTCGGGGCGTCACAAGTTGGTATCAGAGCCTCAGGTTGCGGTACCCCACTAGTCCAGCCTGTAGGATAACCTTGCCAACGGATGTTGTTGTGTCTAGTGTCAAAACTATTTTCTAAAAATCGTTGGATAGATCTGATTAGCTCTAATTTTTCTCCTTACCTCTGTTCTTTCTCCTCTTACCTTTGCGAGTTTTGAGTCTTCTCTCTTATCTGAGTTCTCTGAGTCTTAGGTTCCGACGTGGGTTGGACGATCTATGCCTTCACCTAACAGGACCGATATCTGAAGACCTTTCCGCCAGAAGAACATCACCGCCGGCTAAGCTTTGTCTTCTCCGTTTGCCATCGTATTAGTATCTGTGAATTTTCTCCAATTCTTTGTGCCTTGACCCCGTCGTATCTTCGTTGACTATGCTTGTCAAGGACGTCAATCTGATTCCTGGAGTTGGTTACACGATTCTCCTATTCATGTGCAGAGTAATACTTCGAGTGCGGGATGGAGTCATGACCATACCGACTACTCTTATTATTCGCTCTTGTTACCTGAATTGGTGGATCCGTGTGACTGTTACTCCTTCCTTTGTTTCTCCGGAGTCATCATCGTCATCGGAACAATGACTTCTTGTTGGTGGTGTCGACCACCCAAGCTGGAGCAAGACTTCTTGTTAGTGGTGTCGAGAAGACCAACACTTCGCCAGAAGAAGGTTCCACGCCAGGTACATGTGAATATCAACATGGCGCAAGAAGACCCGATAGTTCACCTCTCTTCCCCGTACCTTGAGGTGGGATCTCGGGGCGCGATCCCTTGTTAGTGGTGTCAATTGTAACGGCCCCGGGTGGTACCCCTATTAGATTTGTTTGCTCTTTTAATTTTGTGCATCATCATGCATCATGCATCCTGTCATCCAGAAGATTTTATCAATAAAATTTATTTTTGAATAAAAACTATTTTGAGTTTTCCCCTCTCATATGGTTTATATAATAAACCCCCTCTTTCCATCTCATTTGACAAAACCCTAACACAAAATTTATTTATTTTGCTATAAATATTTGTCTCTTATTTTATCTCTTTCTCCTCCTCTGTTTTCAAATTCAAATATCTATTTGAATGGTTTCAAATTAATACAAAACAGTTTTCTGAAAAGGTAAAAGAAAAAGGAGAAGATTTTCAAAATAGAACCCTAACCTCTAAACCTGGCCCAGCTTCCCCTCTCTTCTTTTCTCTCCCCGGTAGCCCATCACCCCAGCTCCAGCCCAGACCCACCTCCCTCCTCCGTTCGGCCCATCTCTCTTTCTCTCCTTTTTCCTCGGCCCAACCCGCAAACGAAGGGGTACGCCTCCTTTTTGCCTTGTCGTCTTTCTCCACGCATCACGCACATGGCGTGAGAAGGAGGCAGTGGTCCTCCTCGCCCACCACCGCACCTCACCTGCTCCCTCCCCTTTTACCCCTTCCCCACGACGCCTCCAGAAAACCCTAGCCTACCTTCCCCCTCTCCCTCGCGCCGCCGCTCTCTTCTCTCTTGCTCTTTTCCTCTCCCAACCACCGAGCCCATGAGCTCCCCACCATGGCGCCGCCTCTCCAGGCCGTCCCTCGACGAGCTGAGGCTACCAGCAGACGCGCATCGACGTCCTCTACCCCCTCCTGCAAGCAATCGAGCCCGGACGCCCCAATTCGCCCACGAGCCGCCGTTCCCTTCTCCGTCTCTGCCGCCGATCTTCCTCGATTCCGGCGCCGTCCTTCAACCTCCGGCCAAACCGACGGAACCATCGGCCTCCCGGTAACATGGCGCACCTCCTAGACACCTCCTACCCCTCCCTTGCTTCCTCGGTTCACTATCTCGGCGGTGACCGCCGCTTTCTTCCGCAGATGCCCGACGCCGGCGGTTCCCCATCGACCCACGGGCCCCGCGCCGCCCTTTTCTGGTTCGCGTCGACGAGAGGCGTCGAACGCCCACATGCGCGCATCCGGGGACGCCCCGCAACGCCGACCCCGAGCCGCGGTGACCACCTCCTGCGTCGCGCGCGGCCACGGCCTTCCGTCGAACACCTTCAGGGCACGCGCGCATGGTTGGCCACGCTGGCCTCCACATCGACCCGCGGGCCCCATCCGTCATCCTCTGGGTCTTGGAACCCCTCCGGTGAGAAACAACACCAGATCCAGATCCCGTTACCTTTTGCAGAAAACCCCCTATCATGTTTTAGTTCTGAACCCGCAGTCCTGTCTCTGCTGGTTTCTTGCTTAACCCCCTGCAAGTTTTAATAACCAACTCGGGGTCCTTCCCCCTTACGAAAATTATTTCTGGGCCCTTTCCATTTAAATAAAACCTGTTTAATTACTTTTTAAATAGCAAATACCAATCTGTTAATAACTTTTAAATGGTAATTCATATGAAAATGTTTTCTACATGAAAATTGATCAGAAAAACGTGCTGAACATGAATATGCCATCCATTCATCTGTTTGCATCTCGCATCATGTCGCGCGTAGATAGTTCGTGCATTTCACCTCACATATACGCGGAGTATTTGGGACACCGACTAAGGTTTTCCCCGCTTCGTTTAAATTGGAAGTAGCGCACCCATGCCATGTTATGCCATGTTAATCAACACTTAACTTTGTCGGTAGAAAATGCAACTCCAACCTCAATTGCTTGTCCGGGTTCCGACTCCGCTTAAATTGGATAAGTTGCATCGCCGCATCATGTTTGCCATGTCATGCATATCATCTTGATCATGCCGATTCTTCTTCCGTAGTTGTAAGTTTGCATCCGTTGCTTGTTCCAAGCATTTGCTTCTTCTCGGATAGGATCACGAAGTGGTGACGTGAGATACGACGAGTTCTCCGACAAGTTCTTCTGCAGCTTTTCACAGGCGAGCCCTCTCTCTTCACCTATTTTACTCTCTCCCTCGCACTGCTATCCTTATGTTGCGATTCTTTATCGAGTCACGTGTCCTATCTACTTGTTTACCATAATAATCCTATATGCATCATTCCTTACCCATAGCCATTGCTTGATGTTTGAGCCTTGCGAGTCGTAGGCGTGTTTAGGCTCTGTTGTTTATCTCGATCTGTTATCGAGATATGTTGGGTTGTTGGGAGGTTATCACATGCTATATCTGTTGTTGGAGATACACATGCTTTACTTAATTGTTAACAACTAAAATTGTAAGCGAGAGGCATCCGTGAGCCCCTTTGCGAAAGCATCGGAACTTTGACTCGCTAATGTCCCCTAGGACCCGAGTTCTTGTTATCTCGTTCCGAGATTGAGCGCTCTACCCATGCGTGGGGACGATTATTGGGACCCCCCTCACCCATTACCTTTTCTCAAGTCAGTTGAAAAGGGGGCCACAACCTTGGTTTTATTTGCCTATACCATGTATGCCATGCTTTACTTACTGTTGCCTTCGGGTGTTTACTTCCTGTTGCCTTCGGGTGTTTATATTATGTACTGTACCCCGCGGGACGTTTAGCGAAAGCGTGTGGTTCGCACGCCTAGCCACCGTCGCAAACCCTGAGTCCGCTTCGGAGTACGGCCGGACTTCGTTACGGGTAGCTTAGTCGGGTGGCCCCCCTAGACTTTCTTGTTGAACTGGGAACGGTCTTGTTGTGAGACATCCACCCGTCGTAAGTGGGTCGAGCATGCGTATGGTTACATTTGGGCAACCCCTGCAGGGTGTACATCTTATCGATAAGCCGTGTCCGCGGTTATGGACGACTTGGAATTGTATAGCTTGATCATAGAACAACTTACACCGTTATCTTGTTGCTAATAATCTGCTAATAATTTGCGTAGTAATATAGCATTACTACAACCGATACCTAAAAAAAACTTGTCCACCGTTGAGTGCCTTTTACATTGCCTCTTCGCAATTGTTGAAGGGGATATGTGTAATTGGCTGGGTTATGTTTGTGTAGTATTTACTCGTTACCTTATGCGCTCTCTTATCTTATCTGAGTAGACGGATGTTGTAGTGTGTCTCTATTGGTTATAGTTTTGCTGCCGCTAAACCTACCATATAGCCCCAGGCGATATATATTTATACTCGCTCGGCGAGCATAGCCATTTCTAAGTCTCGCTAAG
This sequence comes from Lolium rigidum, assembly GCF_022539505.1. Taxonomy (NCBI): domain Eukaryota; kingdom Viridiplantae; phylum Streptophyta; class Magnoliopsida; order Poales; family Poaceae; genus Lolium; species Lolium rigidum. Next base: position 90,937,313 of record NC_061510.1, read on the forward strand.
TACGTGCCGGAGTTCGTTCCTTGGTACTTACTCTCGCCTTTTCCCTTTCTCTTTTGCTTCCTCCCTTTTGTCGGCAACCGATGGCCCGACTTTGACAGGTACGAGATGACGACGTTAGCAAGGTTACCCTTCCGGCTTGGCCTGGGCAGGGTTATGGACGCCACTGGTTATCTTTAGGACTCTTAGTCCAATTTGTATCTTGTCCGTACTCGGACGTATTTGATCTTCTGTATGATTTGGATCTTTGTACTGTATATTTGTATCTTGACTCGTTGGAGTCATTGTTGTAATATATGTATCTTGTGGGCTCTATTGTAATCCTGTTGTAATGTTACCTCTCGTGTTAATTCCTCTGGCATCACGTGTGTGATTCGTCGCGCACGTCGTGTCGGAGGGCGTCTCAGAATCGATATCGTGCGGATTTCGGCGGGATCGCTGGAATCCTCAGGATACCGGTTCCGGGGCGTCACATCAGTAGTCAACGGGCTCCCGGAAACACTTCTGCAACGGTTCGATTTTCCGTGGCGGAAGGGCGCCCAAGCGAGACGGACCGAAAAAATCGTCGTAGGACTTTTCCTGACGGAGTTTCGACAACAGAACCCATATCGTCGGGTTAGGCCCATAGGCGACGAAAAAGACCCCTTAGCGGACGATTTTGGGACGTTGTCTATCAGAACTTTTCTTGTAGTGTGGGAGGTTATCACATGCTATATCAGTTGTTGGAGATACACATGCTTTACTTATTTGTTAACAACTAAAATTGTAAGCAGAGGCATCTGTGAGCCCCTTTGCGAAAGCATCGGAACTTTGACTCGCTAATGTCCCGTAGGACCCGAGTTCTTGTTATCTGTTCCGAGATTGAGCGCTCTACCCGTACGTGGGGACGTTTATTGGGACCCCCCCACTCACCCATTACCTTTTCTCAAGTCAGTTGAAAAGGGGGCCACAACCTTGGTTTTATTTTCCTATGCCATGTATGCCATGCTTTACTTATTGTTGCCTTCGGGTGTTTACTTCCTGTTGCCTTCGGGTGTTTATATTCTGTACTGTACCCCGCGGAACGTTTAGCGAAGCATGTGGTTTGCACGCCTAGCCGTTAACGCAAACCCTAAGTCCGCTTCGGAGTACGGCCGGACTTCGTTACGGGTAGCTTAGTCGGGTGGCCCCCATAGAATTTCTTGTTGAACTGGGAACGGTCTTGTTGTGAGACATCCACTTGTCGTAAGTGGGTCGAGCATGCGTATGGTTACATTTGGGCAACCCCTGCAGGGTGTACATCTTATTGATAAGTCGTGTCCACGGTTATGGACGACTTGGAATTGCATAGCTTGATCATAGAACAACTTACACCTTTATGTTGTTGATAATAATTTGCTAATAACTTGATTAGTAATATAACATTACTACAACCGATACCTAATAAAACTTGTCCACCGTTGAGTGCCTTTTACATTGCCTCTTCGCATTGTTGAAGGGGATATGTGTATTTGGTTGGGTTATGTTTGTGTAGTAATTATCTGTTACCTTGTGCGCTCTCTTATCTTCTCTAAGATGACGGATGTTGTAGTGTGTCTCTACTGGTTATATTTTTGCTGCCACTAAACCTACCATATAGCCCCAGGCGATATATATATTCGTCCGGCGAGCATAGCCATTTCTAGTCTCGCTAAGTACGTGCCGGAGTTCGTTCCTTGGTACTTACTCTCGCCTTTTCTCTTTCTCTTTTGCTTCCTCCCTTTTGTCGGCAACCGATGGCCCGACTTCGACAGGTACAAGATGACGACGTTAGCAAGGTTACCCTTCCGGCTTGGCCTGGGCAGGGTTATGGACGCCACTGGTTATCTTTAGGACTCTTAGTCCAATTTGTATCTTGTCCGTACTCGGACGTATTTGATCTTCTGTATGATTTGGATCTTTGTATGTATCTATTTGTATCTTGACTCGTTGGAGTCGTTGTTGTAATATATGTTTCTTGTGGGCTCTATTGTAATCCTGTTGTAATGTTACCGCTCGTTTTAATTCCTCTGGCATCACGTGTGTGCTTCGTCGCGCACGTCGTGTCGGAGGGCGTCTCTGAATCGATATCGTGCGGATTTCGGCAGGATCGCTGGAATCCTCATGGTACCGTTTCCGGGGCGTCACAAGTTGGTATCAGAGCCCAGGTTGACGGTACCCCACTAGTCCAGCCTGTAAGATAACCTTGCCAACGGACGTCGTTGTGTCTAGTATCAAAACCTATTTTCGAAAATTCGTTGGATAGATCTGATTAGCTCCGAATTTTCTCCTTACCTAAATTCTTTCTCCTTGTCAACACCCGGATTTTTAAGTCCAGGTGCCTGTTATGCCATACATCGCAATCCCAGGAATATTGTTGTTGCGAGACATAACAGTTGAATATCATAAGTCATCATTCATTACATATCATAGTCGTCTTACAAATAGATCACATGATCCAATATTACAATAATAGTTGAACTATTGTTTCAACACACATCACAAATACATAGCGGAAGCGTAGATAGAAGGGGACTCTATAGTCCACGGGCCAACGCTTGACGTCGGGAGTAGTCCTAGTTGTCGTAGACGTCCTGCTGTCCATCCTCTTCATACTGCTGCTCCTCTTCATAGTCTGGCCATTTGAATAGCCGGGGACACGGCCGTGAGTACTTTAAAGTACTCGCAAACTAATACTAATGTAAGTACGAACATTTCTAGTAAGGGGGTGCTAAGCTCTAGTTTCCTTTGCATAAAGCCAATTTTTGTTCACAAGTATTTGAAATCAAGACCTTTCATGTGCTAACTAACTCAAGTGGGAACATTAGTGTCATTCCCACAACATTGTTGTAAATCAAGTCAAACTCACCATTCCCCTTTTTAAGTTCAAGTCACAAATCATATGTCACCGTTTTGTAAATGGTCTGATGACGGAACAGTATGGCCTTTCCAACCGTCCTTAACCGTGGACGCGGCTATTCGAATAGGTTTACACTCTGCGGAGGTTGTACGCTTGTGCCACAACTTTTGATTACATCCGTCGAGAATAACCCCGAATAATCGTAACTCAGTACGCGGATCATCAACCTTAACCTTTCACTTATATATCCTAGTATAGGCACCTCTCCCCATGAGCTTGGCCTCCCGGTGAAGACCGATCGTCAACTCCGGGAACCGCACGAGGCTTGGGCCGGACATTCACCTCCTCTTTAACGTCGTTTCTTTTGTGGTGGAGGCAGCTTTCGGCATAACCCCGATGACGCTTGTTTAGAGGGAACCCATACTAAGACACATAAACTTCCGGTTAAGCCCTACCCATAATCGGGTATTGTGGGGGTACTTGTAAATTGGAATGGTATCGCATCCGAACCCAACCATCGTTTTCGTAAAATTCACCAAGTCCTTCTCAAGTCATATTCACCTTCAAAATCTTTCAATAGAATGAATCATCATTCCAAGGTTTTCAAAGTCATTTCATTGCACATATTCCCATCTAGAGTAGTCAATTTTATTTGTTAGCACTAGCACTAGTCATGAGGGGTGCTATCTAGCTTTGTTTGCTTTAGGCTAAATTTGATGCTCTTGTTCTATTCTAGCCTAAGTGAATCATAAATCAAAAGTAAGCTTTGAAAAACAATAAGCAAAATAATTGCAAGGTAAAAACATGGGATAGGTTTATTGGACATAAAAATAAATGGTGATGGTGCCTTGCTCTTGTAGAGCTTTGCACTTGGGACTTTGCAAGAGTGTTAGCTTGCCTTGGTTGGGGAAATGATCAAAGTGATCTTCTTCTCCTTCTTCTTGGTAGAATACTTCCTCCTCCTGATAGTCTCCGGTACTAGCGTCTAAAATACGAATACGAGGTATACAATCACCACACTAATCTTAAATACTAAACTAAGCACCACATAAGTCACTCAAGCTAAATTATCATTACACACTACTCAGCTTGGTGAGGTGGTTTTCTTATTTAAGAAGAATCATTTCCTCTCATACTAATTAAGGTGCTTCTTTTCCTTCTTTAGAGAAATAAATTCCTCTCATTATCTTATTAAGATTTAATTTCTTTCATGAATAATATATGACCTAGGTTGACCAAAGTCAACCTCTTCATATTTATCATTTAAGAAAATGATTTAAATGAGGTGGGGCACCTCATACACTTTAATCCTAACATGGTGATGATTTAATATCATCAAACAAATCCTATGAGAACTAAATGACCAAAGTCTCTAGCTCATAATGGAATGTTTGTGACAAGATTTAAATGAGATAAACACTCCCATAAAATTTCTAAATAGTTTTGGACAATATCTTTGACTAGAAAATAGCCAAATAGTCCTCTAATTCATCTAGGCCATGATCATGCAAAGTGACCACACCATTTTATTTCATAAACAATTAGTGTAAGTCAAAAGTGAGCTATTGGAGTTTTAATTAACTTAATATCTAATTTGTTTGATTTTTAAGAATTATTTGAATAGGGAAAGGTCCCTGTTTTGTTCTTTTTATCACATTTATTTTATAACAAATCTAGAGTTGGGTCCAAGTGTAGTGTTGTAGGGAATTTGACAAGGTTTCCAAATATATAAAATTTGTCAAATTTGGTTTGGTAGATTTTCCCCTATTTAATTTCGAAAACAAGCATCCGAGAATAATTAACTAAATTCAAAAATTCAGATTTGAATTGTGGGCTTAGGCGGGAAACTAAACGGGCTGCACCGCGGGAGAGGGAAGTGGGCCGGCCCAGTAGCGCGTCCACGCAACGGGCCGACTGACAGTGTGGGGACCACACGTCAGTGTGTTAAAACACCGAAATGGTATGCATGGATACAGGCCGTGGGATTAAAGGGGATCGGACGGCTGCAGGTCGTCTTCGTCGGAGACGAGCTCCGACGAGCTCTAACCCTAGCCGGCGGCAGAGGGGTCGCGGAGAGAGGCTTACCGGCGTCCGGCGGGGTCGGCGAGGCGGGCAATCGACGTTGTCGATGACGACGAGTCGAATGAGGGTCGTTGCAGCTCCGAGAGTGCTCGGGATCGTCGGCGGCGTCGAGCTACTGCGGCGGCGGGCTTCGGCCAAATTCCGGCGAGGTGGTGCGTAATCGGAGAGGGGAAGAGGTCGAGGAGGTTCGGGAGGGAGAGGGGAACTCGTTGGTGTGCAGAAATCGTCCAGTGGAGCTCCGGCTTTTATAGGGGCGGGGGTTGGCCGAGGGTGCGGAGCAGGTCATCGATGACGACGGCGTTACGGTGCGGCGAGAGGGCAGGGCGACGTCATAGGACCGTTGGCGACGTCGAGGCGGTCACGACGCGCGTCGTGGCGCCGAAGACGGAGGACGGAGCAGGTCGGGGGACGTGGTTTACCGGCGCTGTACCGGCGGACGGTCGCCGTCCATGGCATCGTCTACGTGGCGCCGGCGAGCCAATGACGATGTCCAGGAGGTAGGTGGTGCCCCGGTGCGTGCGTAGGAGAGAGGAGAGGGCAGGAGATGGCCGGGGTCAACGGGGCGGTGCGTGCTCTGGTGTGTCCAGTGACACGTCCTGGCGTGCTCTGGGCGTCGTGGGCACGTCAGGGCGCGCGTCGTGCTGGCGTGTGTGGCGCGTGTTTTCGTCGATGGCCTGTACTGGCTGGTCCAGGAGAGTGAGGGAAGGATGTGTGACAAGGTGGTGCACGGTAGAATTGCTCAGAGAGGGGAATGGCAACATGGTGACCATGAGGGCCGGCATGGCATGTTCTTGATGGTTTGGGTCTGATTTCAATGTCTCTGAGAGCATGGCAAGCAGTAGTGAGGTGTTAGGGGTTGGTTTGGCAAGGTGCACAGGGTTGGTGATGGCTAGAGGTGGCAAAACTAAATTAAGTCCAAAATGTATGTGACACATGAAGGTACTTTGCATAGTGGAGAGAGGAGGATCATGGCAAGTATGTGTGAGGTCATGGTGGGGGTTTAGAGGTACCAAGCACTATAGATGAGCTCAAGCTAGAAAAAGGGGAGGAGGTACAAGGTGGTTGGAATAGTGGTAGTACCCTAATTTTACTCTATGTAACTAAAATGTCACATGCAAAGGTCTCACTTGGGTTTGAATTTTGACCAACTTGCTGCATGGGAGTGGTCTACATAATGTTTGGCACTCATTGGTGGTCTTGGTTTGAATTTTGGAAAAGATTTGTGAAGATTCGAAAATTGGTGGGAATCTAGATTTGGTTTCAATGTTGCTACTTGGCACCCTTGTACTAAGCAATGGTCAACTCTCTGGTCAAAGTGGTCAACATCAAAAGTGTTCATCTTGATGAGGTCTTGGATGAGGTGCAAAGAGTTGGCAGGGTTTGGTTTGAAAATTTCTTAATAGAAGGGCTCAAAGTGGGTAAGATGTTAAAATTGTCACATGTGACCATTATCACATGCAACTACGTTTTTGATTTTTATTTGATTTGATTTTGGTTTCTTTGATTCAAAAAGGATGCTATTGAGTTTAAAAGGGTTTCCCAACCATTGGCACAATTTTATATAGCCTAGGTTAAAGATTTTCAAAAATGGCCATAAACCTTATGTGAGGGTTTTGCAATTTCTCTAATCTTTTTCTTTCTTTTTCTTTGATCCAAAGGATCATGATTTTGGGTTCAAAAGAGGTTGGTTAGGGTTACTCATGGTTTCCAAACATTTGGGTAAGGCAAATAGGGCATAGGTCAAGATTTGGTAAAAATGGCTAAGTGCCACATATGCCTCTATGCATATGTCGCATTTGATTTTTAATTTGATTGTTCTTGGCCCATTTGATATTGTTGAGTGTTGAAATGGTATATAGGAGTGATCCCACCATTCACCACAAGACTTAGGGTCAAGATTCTTAAATTCACAAATTTGCTATTTTACTCTCATATGCCTCTATGGCATTTTTAGTTTCTTTTTAATTTATTTGGAAACCACTTGGAATTGGTTTGATAGGTACTAGGTAAGGTGTATGAAGGTTTTCCAAACCTCTAAGCAAAGTAGAAAAGCATAGGGTAAAGATTTATAAAAATAGCCATAGGCACATATACCTTTTTCTTATTTAATTTCCTTTTATTTCATTTTAACTAGGGTGATGAAAAAGAGGGGTGAGGTTTAGGGTTTAAGATCATTTCCCATACTAATAACAAGCAATCATGGCAATAGCACAAGACTTAAGAAAGATTATTATGGATCAAACTTAATTGAATAAAAGTTTTTGTTGGTTCCAAAATTTGGAGAATGGGAAATTCATTTTGTTTGTTTTGAAATTTTTGGGCTGTTACAAACCCTTCCCCCTTAAACAAATCTCGTCCCGAGATTTTAAGAAAAGTTAGGTTCCTAAGAGAGATTGAGTATTTTGATTAACAGGAAGACATACTTGGCATGGTCTGGGGTGCTTCCTGAGCTTCAGTGGCATTCATGTGGTAGAGGCGGCCGTTGTTGTTGTTCTGGTTCCTTCTACCGGCGAAGCGACGCTGTTGCTGAGCAGGGGCAGCGGTATTGGCGGCAATCTTGGCAAGCTTCTTGGGGCACTCATTGGAGAAGTGACCCACCACTCCACATTCATAGCAGGTTACCGTTGACTTGTCCTTTTGGGCAATGGGTACAGCATTGCTTCCAGTCCTTGGGGCATTGTTGGCGGATTTCATCGGGCACTTTTTAGAGTAATGACCAGTAACACCACATTCATAGCAAGTCACAGTGGGCTTGTCTCTGGGGGCATGGTTGGGTATTGGGATGAGCTGCTCCAGGGTTGCTATCCTCACGCGGAGACGAGCAATGAGGTGGTCCTTCTTGGCGTGCTGATGACGAAGTGCCTTGCGCTCCATTGCGAGGATGTTGATGGTGTCAATCATCTTGGTGTGCTTAATGTGCATCCGGTTGGCTTGGGCACGGGGTTGTTGCGGGTAGGAGGGGCCATCTAAACAATGAGGTAGATCATAAGATAAAGGGGGAATTTCTATGGTTTGTTTGGATAAGAATTTGAAAAGTTCAAAACTTGAAAACTTGAGTAGTGTTGAGGGGGTAAAACCAACAACACTTTTTCATTCATACCAAGCATCACATATTACCAATCTAACACACCGTTGGTTTGAAGAACCATTCATTCGCTCTATGATACAAGGGGATCCCGATACAAACTCTTGCGTAGGTGTGAGTTCTACTAAAGTGATCAAGTGTGCAAAATTTTAGGTAGAATTTCAAGGAAAAGTAGAGCATGGACTTCTCCTTTTGAAAAGATTTCAAGGATAAGAGTGAGAATAAGTTTTCATAAATATTCACTTCATTGGTTTTGAAACTAAGTTTTTCAGACGTCCATTCTAACTAGGGTCTCCTAAGGTCAAACAATGGCTCTGATACCAACTTGTCAACACCCGGATTTTTAAGTCCAGGTGCCTGTTATGCCATACATCGCAATCCCAGGAATATTGTTGTTGCGAGACATAACAGTTGAATATCATAAGTCATCATTCATTACATATCATAGTCGTCTTACAAATAGATCACATGATCCAATATTACAATAATAGTTGAACTATTGTTTCAACACACATCACAAATACATAGCGGAAGCGTAGATAGAAGGGGACTCTATAGTCCACGAGCCAACGCTTGACGTCGGAGTAGTCCTAGTTGTCGTAGACGTCCCGCTCGTCCATCCTCTTCATACTGCTGCTCCTCTTCATAGTCCGGCCATTTGAATAGCCAGGGACACGGCCGTGAGTACTTTAAAGTACTCGCAAACTAATACTAATGTAAGTACGAACATTTCTAGTAAGGGGGTGCTAAGCTCTAGTTTCCTTTGCATAAAGCCAATTTTTGTTCACAAGTATTTGAAATCAAGACCTTTCATGTGCTAACTAACTCAAGTGGGAACATTAGTGTCATTCCCACAACATTGTTGTAAATCAAGTCAAACTCACCATTCCCCTTTTAAGTTCAAGTCACAAATCATATGTCACCGTTTTGTAAATGGTCCGATGACGGAACAAGTATGGCCTTTCCAACCGTCCTTAACCGTGGACGCGGCTATTCGAATAGGTTTACACTCGCAGAGGTTGTACGCTTGTGCCACAACTTTTGATTACATCCGTCGAGAATAACCCCGAATAATCGTAACTCAAGTACGCGGATCATCAACCTTAACCTTTCACTTATATATCCTAGTATAGGCACCTCTCCCCATGAGCTTGGCCTCCCAGAGGAAGACCGACCGTCAACCCGGGAACCGCACAGGGCTTGGGCCGGACATTCACCTCCTCTTTAACGTCGTTTCTTTTGTGGTGGAGGCAGCTTTCGGCATAACCCCGATGACGCTTGTTTAGAGGGAACCCATACTAAGACACATAAACTTCCAGCTTAAGCCCTACCCATAATCAGGTATTGTGGGGGTACTTGTAAATTGGAATGGTATCGCATCCGAACCCAACCATCGGCTTTCGTAAAATTCACCAAGTCCTTCTCAAGTCATATTCACCTTCAAAATCTTTCAATAGAATGAATCATCATTCCAAGGTTTTCAAAGTCATTTCATTGCACATATTCCCATCTAGAGTAGTCAATTTTATTTGTTAGCACTAGCACTAGTCATGAGGGGTGCTATCTAGCTTTGTTTGCTTTAGGCTAAATTTGATGCTCTTGTTCTATTCTAGCCTAAGTGAATCATAAATCAAAAGTAAGCTTTGAAAAACAATAAGCAAAATAATTGCAAGGTAAAAACATGGGATAGGTTTATTGGACATAAAAATAAATGGTGATGGTGCCTTGCTCTTGTAGAGCTTTGCACTTGGGACTTTGCAAGAGTGTTAGCTTGCCTTGGTTGGGGAAATGATCAAAGTGATCTTCTTCTCCTTCTTCTTGGTAGAATACTTCCTCCTCCTGATAGTCTCCGGTACTAGCGTCTAAAATACGAATACGAGGTATACAATCACCACACTAATCTTAAATACTAAACTAAGCACCACATAAGTCACTCAAGCTAAATTATCATTACACACTACTCGAGTTGGTGAGGTGGTTTTCTTATTTAAGAAGAATCATTTCCTCTCATACTAATTAAGGTGCTTCTTTTCCTTCTTTAGAGAAATAAATTCCTCTCATTATCTTATTAAGATTTAATTTCTTTCATGAATAATATATGACCTAGGTTGACCAAAGTCAACCTCTTCATATTTATCATTTAAGAAAATGATTTAAATGAGGTGGGGCACCTCATACACTTTAATCCTAACATGGTGATGATTTAATATCATCAAACAAATCCTATGAGAACTAAATGACCAAAGTCTCTAGCTCATAATGGAATGTTTGTGACAAGATTTAAATGAGATAAACACTCCCATAAAATTTCTAAATAGTTTTGGACAATATCTTTGACTAGAAAATAGCCAAATAGTCCTCTAATTCATCTAGGCCATGATCATGCAAAGTGACCACACCATTTTATTTCATAAACAATTAGTGTAAGTCAAAAGTGAGCTATTGGAGTTTTAATTAACTTAATATCTAATTTGTTTGATTTTTAAGAATTATTTGAATAGGGAAAGGTCCCTGTTTTGTTCTTTTTATCACATTTATTTTATAACAAATCTAGAGTTGGGTCCAGTGTAGTGTTGTAGGGAATTTGACAAGGTTTCCAAATATATAAAATTTGTCAAATTTGGTTTGGTAGATTTTCCCCTATTTAATTTCGAAAACAAAGATTCGAGAATAATTAACTAAATTCAAAAATTCAGATTTGAATTGTGGGCTTAGGCGGGAAACTAAACGGGCTGCACCGCGGGAGAGGGAAGTGGGCCGGCCCAGTAGCGCGTCCACGCAACGGGCCGACCGACAAGTGTGGGGACCACACGTCGCTGTGTTAAAACACCGAAACGGTATGCATGGATACGAGCCGTGGGATTAAAGGGGATCGGACGGCCGCAGGTCGTCTTCGTCGGAGACGAGCTCCGACGAGCTCTAACCCTAGCCGGCGGCGCAGGGGTCGCGGCGAGAGGCTTACCGGCGTCCGGCGGGGTCGGCGAGGCGGGCAATCGACGTTGTCGATGACGACGAGTCGAATGAGGGTCGTTGCAGCTCCGAGAGTGCTCGGGATCGTCGGCGGCGTCGAGCTACTGCGGCGGCGGGCTTCGGCCAAATTCCGGCGAGGTGGTGCGTAATCGGAGAGGGGAAGAGGTCGAGGAGGTTCGGGAGGGAGAGGGAACTCGTTGGTGTGCAGAAATCGTCCAGGGAGCTCCGGCTTTTATAGGGGCGGGGGTTGGCCGAGGGTGCGGAGCAGGTCATCGATGACGACGGCGTTACAGGCGGCGAGAGGGCAGGGCGACGTCATAGGACTGTTGGCGACGTCGAGGCGGTCACGACGCGCGTCAGGGCGCTGAAGACGGAGGACGGAGCAGGTCAGGGGACGTGGTTTACTCGGCGCTCGTATCGGCGGACGGTCGCCGTCCATGGCATCGTCTACAGTGGCGCCGGCGAGCCAATGACGATGTCCAGGAGGTAGGTGGTGCCCCGGTGCGTGCGTAGGAGAGAGGAGAGGGCAGGAGATGGCCGGGGTCAACGGGGCGGTGCGTGCTCCGGTGTGTCCAGGTGACACGTCCCGGCGTGCTCGGGGCGTCGTGGGCACGTCGGGCGCGCGTCGTGCCGGCGTGTGTGGCGCGTGTTTTCGTCGATGGCCTGTACTCGGCTGGTCCAGGAGAGTGAGGGAAGGATGTGTGACAAGGTGGTGCACTGGTAGAATTGCTCGGAGAGGGGAATGGCAACATGGTGACCATGAGGGCCGGCATGGCATGTTCTTGATGGTTTGGGTCTGATTTCAATGTCTCTCGAGAGCATGGCAAGCAGTAGTGAGGTGTTAGGGGTTGGTTTGGCAAGGTGCACAGGGTTGGTGATGGCTAGAGGTGGCAAAACTAAATTAAGTCCAAAATGTATGTGACACATGAAGGTACTTTGCATAGTGGAGAGAGGAGGATCATGGCAAGTATGTGTGAGGTCATGGTGGGGGTTTAGAGGTACCAAGCACTATAGATGAGCTCAAGCTAGAAAAAGGGGAGGAGGTACAAGGTGGTTGGAATAGTGGTAGTACCCTAATTTTACTCTATGTAACTAAAATGTCACATGCAAAGGTCTCACTTGGGTTTGAATTTTGACCAACTTGCTGCATGGGAGTGGTCTACATAATGTTTGGCACTCATTGGTGGTCTTGGTTTGAATTTTGGAAAAGATTTGTGAAGATTCGAAAATTGGTGGGAATCTAGATTTGGTTTCAATGTTGCTACTTGGCACCCTTGTACTAAGCAATGGTCAACTCTCTGGTCAAAGTGGTCAACATCAAAAGTGTTCATCTTGATGAGGTCTTGGATGAGGTGCAAAGAGTTGGCAGGGTTTGGTTTGAAAATTTCTTAATAGAAGGGCTCAAAGTGGGTAAGATGTTAAAATTGTCACATGTGACCATTATCACATGCAACTACGTTTTTGATTTTTATTTGATTTGATTTTGGTTTCTTTGATTCAAAAAGGATGCTATTGAGTTTAAAAGGGTTTCCCAACCATTGGCACAATTTTATATAGCCTAGGTTAAAGATTTTCAAAAATGGCCATAAACCTTATGTGAGGGTTTTGCAATTTCTCTAATCTTTTTCTTTCTTTTTCTTTGATCCAAAGGATCATGATTTTGGGTTCAAAAGAGGTTGGTTAGGGTTACTCATGGTTTCCAAACATTTGGGTAAGGCAAATAGGGCATAGGTCAAGATTTGGTAAAAATGGCTAAGTGCCACATATGCCTCTATGCATATGTCGCATTTGATTTTTAATTTGATTGTTCTTGGCCCATTTGATATTGTTGAGTGTTGAAATGGTATATAGGAGTGATCCCACCATTCACCACAAGACTTAGGGTCAAGATTCTTAAATTCACAAATTTGCTATTTTACTCTCATATGCCTCTATGGCATTTTTAGTTTCTTTTTAATTTATTTGGAAACCACTTGGAATTGGTTTGATAGGTACTAGGTAAGGTGTATGAAGGTTTTCCAAACCTCTAAGCAAAGTAGAAAAGCATAGGGTAATGATTTATAAAAATAGCCATAGGCACATATACCTTTTTCTTATTTAATTTCCTTTTATTTCATTTTAACTAGGGTGATGAAAAAGAGGGGTGAGGTTTAGGGTTTAAGATCATTTCCCATACTAATAACAAGCAATCATGGCAATAGCACAAGACTTAAGAAAGATTATTATGGATCAAACTTAATTGAATAAAAGTTTTTGTTGGTTCCAAAATTTGGAGAATGGGAAATTCATTTTGTTTGTTTTGAAATTTTTGGGCTGTTACACTCCTCTTACCTATGCGAGTTTTGAGTCTTCTCTCTTATCTGAGTTTTTCCGAGTCTTAGGTTCCGACGCGGGTTGGACGATCTTTGCCCCATCCTAATAGGTTCGATCTTCAGAGGATCCGAGAAAAGCGCATCATCAACAGCGGAAGAACGACTTCTTGTTAGTGGTGTCGCCCGATCAGCATGCAGCAAGAACTCTTGTTAGTGGTGTCGAGGAGATCGACACGTCGCCCGAAGATCCGATAGTTCACCTCTCTCCCCCGTACCTTGAAGTGGAACCTCGGGGCGAGGTTCCTTGTTAGTGGTGTCGATTGTAACGGCCCCGGGTAGTACCCCTAATAGATTTTGCTTATTCTTTTTCTTTTATGCATCATCATGGCATATGGATCATATCATCCACGTCTTTAATAAAATAAAATTATTTTATAAACCCTAGTATCCATCTTTCCCTCTCATATGGTTTTAATAAACCCCTCTCTCTCATTTCCATCTAATAAACTCTAATCTCTCTCTTCCTCATATTTCTTATTTTATAATTAAGCTTTCCAACAAATAAATTTTGAATATGAAGGTGTCTTGTTTTGGTTACAAGTAAATTAATATTTTATAAGCTAATTCCAAATCCCTTCTCTCCTTCGTTTCAAATTCAAAACAGAACAAGATTTGAATTCAAATGTTTTTAAATAAAAAGAGATTAGGGAGAAAACCATAATCCCCTCTAGCTTAGGCCTTTTTTCCTCTCTGGCCCGTTTCTTCCTCTCCTCCCCGGCGGCCCATTCCCTCTCTTCCTCTAGCCAAGCCCATCTAGCCTCCTTCTTTCTCAGCCCGACCCAGAACCACTGTACCCCTTCGCAAAGAAGAAAAAATCCCCATCAGTCGTTGTCGCCTTCCTGATGCGTGCAGTTGACACACGTCCGTTGGGAACCCCAATAGAAAGGTGTGATGCGTACAGCAGAAAGTTTTCCCTCAGTATGAAACCAAGGTTATCGAACCAGTAGGAGTCAAGGAACACGTGAAGGTTGTTGGTGACGGAGTGTAGTGCGGCGCAACACCAAGGATTCCGGCGCCAACGTGGAACCTGCACAACACAATCACAATACTTTACCCCAACGTAACAGTGAGGTTGTCAATCTCACCGGCTTGCTGTAAACAAAGGATTAAACGTATGGTGTGGAAAATGATGCTTGTTTGCGAAGAACAGTAAAGAACAAGTATTGCAGTAGATTGTATTTCAGATGTAAAGAATGGACCGGGGTCCACAGTTCACTAGTGGTGTCTCTCCCATAAGATAAATAGCATGTTGGGTGAACAAATTACAGTTGGGCAATTGACAAATAAAGAAGGCATAACAATGCACATACATATATCACGATGAGTACTATGAGATTTAATCAGGGCATTACGACAAAGTACATAGACCGCTATCCAGCATGCATATATGCCTAAAAAGTCCACCTTCAGGTTATCGTCCGAACCCCTTCCAGTATTAATTTGCAAACAGCAGACAATTGCATTAAGTATGGTGCGTAATGTAATCAACACAAATATCCTTAGACAAAGCATCGATGTTTTATCCCTAGTGGCAACAGCACATCCACAACCTTAGAACTTTCTGTCACTGTCCCAAATTCAATGGAGGCATGAACCCACTATCGAGCATAAATACTCCCTCTTGGAGTTACAAGTATCAACTTGGCCGAGCCTCTACTAGCAACGGAGAGCATGCAAGAACATAAAC
The DNA here is from genome assembly GCF_022539505.1 of Lolium rigidum. Lineage (NCBI taxonomy): Eukaryota > Viridiplantae > Streptophyta > Magnoliopsida > Poales > Poaceae > Lolium > Lolium rigidum. The sequence goes on from NC_061510.1 coordinate 90,952,363, forward strand.
AACATATATGATAGATTGATAATCAACTCGACATAGTATTCCATATTCATCGGATCCCAACAAACACAACATGTAGCATTACAAATAGATGATCTTGATCATGATAGGCAGCTCACAAGATCTAACATGATAGCACAATGAGGAGAAGACAACCATCTAGCTACTGCTATGGACCCATAGTCCAGGGGTGAACTACTCACACATCAATCCGGAGGTGATCATGGCGATGAAGAGCCCTCCGGGAGATGATTCCCCTCTCCGGCAGGGTGCCGGAGGCGATCTCCTGAATCCCCCGAGATGGGATTGGCGGCGGCGGCGGCTCTGGAAGGTTTTCCGTATCGTGGCTCTCGGTCCTGGGGTTTTCGCGACGAAGGCTTTAAATAGGCGGAAGGGCAGAGTCGGAGGCGGCGCGAGGGGCCCACACCATAGGGCGGCGCGGGCCCCACCCAGGCCGCGCGGCCCCGTGGTGTCGGCGCCCCGTCGCCCCACTTCGTAATCCTTTCGGTCTTCTGGAAGCTTCATGGAAAAATAAGACCCTGGGCGTTGATTTCGTCCAATTCCGAGAATATTTCCTTTGTAGGATTTCTGAAACCAAAAACAGCAGAAAACAACAGAATCGGCTCTTCGGCATCTCGTCAAGATGTTAGTGCCGGAAAATGCATAATAATGACATAAAGTGTGTATAAAACATGTGTGTATCATCATAGAAGTAGCATGGAACATAAGAAATTATAGATACGTTTGAGACGTATCAAGCATCCCCAAGCTTAGTTCCTACTCGCCCTCGAGTAGGTAAACGATAACAAGGATAATTTCTGAAGTGACATGCTATCATAATCTTGATCAATACTATTGTAAAGCATATGAGATGAATGCAGCGATTCGAAGCAATGGTACAGACAATGAGTAAACAACTGAATCATATAGCAAAGACTTTTCATGAATAGTACTTTCAAGACAAGCATCAATAAGACTTGCATAACAGTTAACTCATAAAACAAAAAATTCTTAGCAGAAAGCTTTGAAGCAACACAAAGGAAGATATAAGTTTCAGCGGTTGCTTTCAACTCCAACATGTTTATCTCATGGATAATTGTCAACATAAAGCAATATACCAAGTGCAATAGGTAGATATGCAAGAATCAATGCACACAGTTTACACAAGTGTTTGCTTCTAAGATAGAAATAAGTAGGTAAACTGACTCAACATAAAATAAAAGAATGGCCCTTCGCAGAGGGAAACATGGATTACTATTTTTGTGCTAGAGCTTTTCATTTTGAAAACATAGAAACAATTTTGTCAACGGTAGTAATAAATCATATGTGTTATGCATAAGACATCTTATAAGTTGCAAGCCTCATGCATAGATTACCAATAGTGCTCGCACCTTGTCCTAATTAGCTTGGATTAACACAGATTATCATTGCAAAACATATGTTTCAACCAAGTGTCACAAAGGGGTACCTCTATGCCGCCTCTACAGAGGTCTAAGGAGAAAGTTCGCATTGGATTTCTCGCTTTTGATTATTCTCAACTTAGACATCCATACCGGGACAACATAGAAAACAGATAATGGACTCCTCTTTTAATGCTTAAGCATTCAACAACATATAATATTCTCATAAGAGATTGAGGATTTGTGTCCAAATTGAAACTTCCACCATGATTCATGGCTTTAGTTAGCGGCCCAATGTTCTTCTCTAATAATATGCATACTCAAACCTTTTGATCACGAAAATCTCCCTTACTTCAGACAAGACGAACATGCATAGCGACTCACATGATATTCAACAAAGGTGTAAGAGTTGATGGCGTCCCTAGAAGCATGGTTACCGCTCAACAAGCAACTTATAAGAAATAAGATACATAGCTACATATTCTTCACCACAATAGTTTTTAAGGCTATTTTCCCATGAGCTATATATCGCAAAGGCAAAGAATCGAATTTTAAAGGTAGCACTCAAGTAATGTACTTTGGAATGGCGGAGAAATACCATGTAGTAGGTAGGTATGGTGGACACAAATGGCATAGTTTTTGGCTCAAGGATTTGGATGCACGAGAAGAATTCCTCTCAATACAAGGCTTAGGCTAGCAAGGTTGTTTGAAGCAAACTCAAGTATAAAACGGTACAGCAAAGCTTACATAAGAACATATTGCAAGCATTATAAGACTCTACACTGTCTCCTTGTTGTTCAAACACATTAACCAAAAAATATCTAGACTCTAGAGAAACCAATCATGCAAACCAAATTTTAACAAGATCTATGTAGTTCTTCATTAATAGGTGCAGAGTACATGATGCAAGAGCTTAAACATGATCTATATGAGCACAACAATTGCCAAGTATCAAATTATTCAAGACATTATACCAAATTTACCACATGCAGTATTTTCTGTTTCCAACCATATAACAATGAACGAAGCAGTTTCAACCTTCGCCATGAATATTAAGAGTAGCACTAAGAACACATGTGTTCATATGCAACAGCGGAGCGTGTCTCTCTCCCACACAAAGAATGCTAGGATCCGATTTTATTCAAACAAAAACAAAAACAAAAGCAAACAGACGCTCCAAGTAAAGCACATAAGATGTGACTGAATAAAAATATAGTTTCACTAGAGGTGACCCGATAAGTTGTCGATGAAGAAGGGGATGCCTTGGGCATCCCCAAGCTTAGATGCTTGAGTCTTCTTAAAATATGCAGGGATGAACCACGGGGGCATCCCCAAGCTTAGACTTTTCACTCTTCTTGATCATATTGTATCACCCTCCTCTCTTGACCCTTGAAAACTTCCTCCACACCAATCTCCACAGCATAATTGAAAATTCATATATTTAGAGGTGACATAATCATTCTTAACACTTCTGGACATTGCACAAAGCTACTGAAAGTTAATGGAACAAAGAAATCCATCAAGCATAGCAAAACATGCAATGCGAAATAAAAGGCAGAATCTGTCAAAACAGAACAGTCCGTAAAGACGAATTTTTATGGGGCACTTAACTTGCTCAGATGAAAATGCTCAAATTGAATGAAAGTTGCGTACATATCTGAGGATCACGCACGTAAAGTGGTAGATTTTTCTGAGTTACCTACAGACGGAGCTACTCAATTTCGTGACAGCAAGAAATCTGTTTATGCGCAGTAATCCAAATCTAGTATCAACATTACTATCAAAGATTTTACTTGGCACAACAATGCAATAAAATAAAGATAAGGAGAGGTTGCTACAGTAGTAACAACTTCCAAGACTCAAATATAAAACAAAAGTGCAGAAGTAAAATAATGGGTTGTCTCCCATAAGCGTTTTTCTTTATAGCCATTAAGATGGGCTCAGTAATTTTAATGATGCTCGCGAAAGAAATAACAGTTGAAGCAAAAGAGAGCATCAAAAGCAAATAAGAAACACTTTTAAGTCTAACCCACTTCCTATGAAAATGAATCTTGTAAATAAACAAGTCATGTAAGCATAATGCAATAAGCATAGGAAAACAAGACAAGCGCAACCTCAAGATTTTAAGCAAAAAGAGAGGTGTTTTAGTAACATGAAAATCCCTACAACCATATTGTCCTCTCTCATAAAGATTTTCAGTAGCATCATGAACAAACTCAACAATATAACTATCACATGAAACATTCTTACCATGAGCTACATGCGTAAAATTATTACTCTCCACATAAGCATAGTCATTACTATTAATTGTAGTGGGAGCAAATTCAATAAGATGGCTACCATTATTATTCTCATCACCATAATCATCATATATAGGTGGCATATTGTAATCATAGTTAATTTTCTCCTCAATAGTAGGTGGACTGAAAATATGATAGTCATCATTGTAATCATTATATATAGGAGGTAAAGTATCTTCAAAGTAAATTTTCTCCTCCATGCTTGGGGGGCTAAAAATATCATGCTCCTCAAAACCAGCTTCCCCAAGCTTAGAATTTTCCATAGCATTAGCAACAATGGTGTTCAAAGCATTCATACTAATAACATTGCCATTAGCATGCATATAAAGTTCCATAGGTTTTTTAATTTTCTCTTCAAACACCTCATGTCCTAACTCAAGATAAATACTATAAAGATCTCTAATATTTTTGTTGTTTTCCATTAAGCCTAACTAGTGAAATCACACAACTTAGTGTTCTCAGGAGTATTCATTTTGGCAACAGTAAAGATAAACAAAGCAAAACCGAATTAAATAAAGTAAAACAAGTAACTAATTTTTTTGTGTTTTTAATATAGAGAATGCAAACAAGACAGTAAATAAAATAAAGTAAAGCAAGACGAAAACTAAGTAAAGAGATTGCAAGTGGGAGACTCCCCTTGCAGCGTGTCTTGATCTCCCCTGCAACAGCGCCAGAAAAAGAGCTGCTGGCGTGCAGTTGACGTGGGAGATAAAAATCTTTGTGGTGTAACTTTTCTTCAGGTCCCTGGCAACGGCGCCAGAAAAAGAGCTTGATGCGTGCAGTTGACACACGTCCATTGGGAACCCCAAGAGGAAGGTGTGATGCGTACATCAGAAAGTTTTCCCTCAGTATTAAACCAAGGTTATCGAACCAGTAGGAGTCAAGGAACACGTGAAGGTTGTTGGTAACGGAGTGTAGTGCGGCGTAACACCAGGGATTCTAGCGCCAACGTGGAACCTGCACAACACAATCACAATACTTTGCCCCAACGTAACACCAGGGATTCTAGCGCCAACGTGGAACCTGCACAACACAATCACAATACTTTGCCCCAACGTAACAGTGAGGTTGTCAATCTCACCGGCTTGCTGTAAACAAAGGATTAAACGTATGGTGTGGAAAATGATGCTTGTTTGCGAAGAACAGTAAATAACAAGTATTGCAGTAGATTGTATTTCAGATGTAAAGAATGGACCGGGGTCTACAGTTCACTAGTGGTGTCTCTCCCATAAGATAAATAGCATGTTGGGTGAACAAATTACAGTTGGGCAATTGACAAATAAATAAGGCATAACAATGCACATACATATATCACGATGAGTACTATGAGATTTAATCAGGGCATTACGACAAAGTACATAGACCGCTATCCAGCATGCATCTATGCCTAAAAGTCCACCTTCAGGTTATCGTCCGAACCCCTTCCAGTATTAAGTTGCAAACAACAGACAATTGCATTAAGTATGGTGCGTAATGTAATCAACACAAATATCCTTAGACAAAGCATCGATGTTTTATCCCTAGTGGCAACAGCACATCCACAACCTTAGAACTATCTGTCATTGTCCCAGATTCAATGGAGGTATGAACCCACTATCGAGCATAAATACTCCATCTTGGAGTTACAAGTATCAACTTGGCCAGAGCCTCTACTAGCAACGGAGAGCATGTAAGAACATAAACAACATATATGATAGATTGATAATCAACTTGACATAGTATTCCATATTCATCGGATCCCAACAAACACAACATGTAGCATTACAAATAGATGATCTTGATCATGATAGGCAGCTCACAAGATCTAACATGATAGCACAATGAGGAGAAGACAACCATCTAGCTACTACTATGGACCCATAGTCCAGGGGTGAACTACTCACACATCAATTCGGAGGTGATCATGGCGATGAAGAGCCCTCCGGGAGATGATTCCCCTCTCCGGCAGGGTGCCGGAGGCGATCTCCTGAATCTCCCGAGATGGGATTGGCGGCGGTGGCGTCTCTGGAAGGTTTTCCGTATCGTGGCTCTCGGTCCTGGGGTTTTCGCGACGAAGTCTTTAAATAGGCGGAAGGGCAGAGTCGGAGGCGGCGCGAGGGGCCCACGCCATAGGGCAGCGCGGGCCCCACCCAGGCCGCGCGGCCCTATGGTGTCGGCGCCCCGTCGCCCCACTTCGTAATCCTTTCGGTCTTCTGGAAGCTTCGTAGAAAAATAAGACCCTCGGCGTTGATTTCGTCCAATTTCGAGAATATTTCCTTTGTAGGATTTCTGAAACCAAAAACGCAGAAATGACAGAATCGGCTCTTCGGCATCTCGTCAATAGGTTAGTGCCGGAAAATGCATAATAATGACATAAAGTGTGTATAAAACATGTGAGTAACATCATAGAAGTAGCATGGAACTACGGGGGCATCCCCAAGCTTAGACTTTTCACTCTTCTTGATCATATATCATCCTCCTCTCTTGACCCTTGAAAACTTCCTTCACACCAAACTTCTAAGCTATAATTTCTTATGTTCCATGCTACTTTTATGATGATACTCACATGTTTTATACACATTATATGTCATTATTATGCATTTTCCGGCACTAACCTATTGACGAGATGCCGAAGAGCCGACTTGTCTGTTTTCTCGCTATTTTTGGTTTCGTAAATCCTACAAAGGAAATATTCTCGGAATTGGACGAAATCAACGCCCAGGGTCCTATTTTTGCACGAAGTTTCCAGAAGACCGAAGGAGTCACGAAGTGGGGCCACGAGGCGTCGACGTACGCGTGGCGGCGCGGCCACCGTGGGGCCCGCGCGGCCCTGGCGTGTGGGGCCCCCGTGACGCCCTTTGACCTGCCCTTCCGCCTACTTAAAGCCTCCATCGCGAAACCCCCGCACCGAGAGCCACGATACGGAAAACCTTCCGAGACGCCGCCGCCGCCAATCCCATCTCGGGGGATTCGAGAGATCGCCTCCGGCACCCTACCGGAGAGGGGAATCATCTCCCGGGAGGACTCTTCACCGCCATGGTCGCCTCCGGAGTGATGTGTGAGTAGTTCACCCCCGGACTATGGGTCCATAGCAGTAGCTAGATGGTCGTCTTCTCCTTATGTGCTTCATTGCTCGGATCTTGTGAGCTGCCTAACATGATCAAGATCATCTATCCGTAATGCTATATGTTGTGTTTGTCGGGATCCGATGGATAGAGAATACTATGTTATGTTGATTATCAATCTATTACCTATGTGTTGTTTATGATCTTGCATGCTCTCCGTTATTAGTAGAGGCTCGCGCCAAGTTTTTACTCTTAACTTTAAGAGGGAGTATTTATGCTCGATAGTGGGTTCATGCCTCCATTAAATCTGGGACGATGGCTGAAAGTTCTAAGGTTGTGGATGTGTTGTTGCCACTAGGGATAAAACATTGATGCTATGTCCGAGGATGTAGTTATTGATTACATTACGCACCATACTTAATGCAATTGTCTCGTTGTTTACAACTTAATACCGGAAGGGGTTCGGATGATAACCCGAAGGTGGACTTTTTAGGCATAGATGCGTGCGGATAGCGGTCTATGTACTTTGTCATAATGCCCCGATTAAATCTC